>NC_135720.1:79533693-79833693 GCF_964656455.1 Halichoerus grypus | reverse complement strand
TATTTTTCTAATGCTAAACCAACCCTACCTTAGAATAAGACTATGTTGGTTATAATGTTAGTGTTCTATATATATTGCTGGATTCAGTTTGCTTTTTTAGTCCCTTAAACATCTATGTTCATGAGTAAAATTGCCTACAATATTGCTATAATATACTAGTAGATCATTCTCATAAAAGGAGTTGAAGAGTGTTAATTCTCTAGTCTATGAATAGTTTTATGTCATATTAGTAATAAGCCTTACATTTCACCAGTAACGCTTAGAATTTTCTTTGTGATAGGATTTTAAATTTTGGATTCATTTTATTTATTTATTTATTTATTTATTTATTTATTTATTTGAGAGAGACAGGCAGAGAGTAGCACAAGCAGGGGGAGGTTTAGAGGGAGACGCAGATCCCCCGCTGAGCCGGGAACCTGATGCAGACTCCATCCCAGGACCCTGGGATCATGACCTGAGCCAAAGGCAGACGCTTAACTGGCTGAGCCACCCTCATTTTATTTTATTTTTTTAACGTATTTTATTTTCTTTTTTTTTTAACTCCAAGCTTTATGGAGACACAATTGACATATAGTAATGTTTAAGTTATACAATAAGTTTAAGGTATACAATGTGACGATTTGATATTCGTATAATATTGAGAAGTGATTACCACAATAAGGTTAACTAACACATCCACCACTTCACCTAGTTACCATTTTGTTTGTGTTTGTGTGTGTGTGTGTGGTAACAAGATTTCAAGATTTACTTTCTTAGTAACTTTCATGTACATACTACAGTATTGTTAACTGTTGTCATCATGCTGTACATTATGCCCCTAGAATTTATTCATCTTGTAACTGGAAGTTTTTACTCTTTGATTGCCAATTTCTCACCACCTTCTGCCTTCCCCACTGGCCTATTTCTACTTTTTCTATGACTTTCGTTTATTAGATTCCACATATAAGTGAGACAATACAGTATTTTTTTTTCTGTCTTATTTCACTTAGCATTATGCCCTCATGGTCCATCCATGTTGTCACAAATGTCAGGATTTCCTTATATTTTATGGTTGAATAATACTCTACTGTATGTGTATTTATAGTGTATGTATATCTATCACATTATATCACATTGTGAATAATGTGGCATTGAACATGGAGGTGCAGATATCTCTTGACATAGTGATTTCCTTTCCTTCATATATATGCCCAGAAGTGGAATTGCTGGTTCATATGGTAGTCCTATTTTTATTGTTTTGAGGACTCTCCATATTGTTTTCCATAATGGCTGTTCCAATTTACAATCCCACCAAAAGTGCACAAGGGTTCCCTTTTCTCAATCTCCTCACTAGTATTTGTTATTTCTTGTCTTTTTGATCATAGTGATTCCAACAGACATGAAGTGATAGCTCATGGTGATCAGATTTGCATTTTGATTTGATTTCATGATTAGTGATATTGAACATATTTTCATGTACCTGTTGGCATTTGTATGTCTTCTTTGGAAAAATATCTATTCAAGTCTTTTGCCCATTTTTAAATTGGATTATCTTTTTTTGCTGTTGAGTTGTATGAGTTCTTTATATATTTCACATATTAATCCCTTATTAGATGTTAGATTTACAAATACTTTCTCCTATTCCATAGGCTGACTTTTCATTTTTGTTGATCATTTCCTTTGCTGTGCAAAAGCATTTTAGTTTGATATAATCCCACTTTTTAGTTTTTTATTTTGTTGCTTGTGTTTTAGGTGTTATATCTAAAAATCAGTGCCAATACCCATGTCAAGGAGATTTTTTCCCTGCTTTCTTTTGTAATTTTATAATTTCAGGTCTTACCTGTAAGTCTTCAATCTATTTCAAGTTAACTTTTGTAAGTGGTGTAAGATAAAGAGCTGGTTTCATTCTTTTGCATGTGAACATCCAATTTTCCCAGCACCATTTATTGAAGAGACTGTCTTTTCTCTATTGAGTATTCTTGTTTCCTTCTCAAATATTAGTTGATTGTGAATGTATGGGTTTATTTATGAGCTCTCAATTCTGTTCTATTGATCTATGGTACCCCTATGTGTACCATAGTTTTGATCACTAAAGCTTTATAATATAGCTTAAAATCAGGAAGAGTGATGCTTTCCTCTTTGTTCTTCTTTCTTAGGATTGCTTTGGCTATTTGGGGCCTTTTGTGGTTCCATATAAATTTTAGGATTATTTCTTCTACTTCTGTAAAAACTACCATTGGAATCCTGATAGTAATTGCACTGAATCTAGAGATGGCTTTGGGTAGTATGGACATTTTAACAATATTAGTTTTTCCAGTCCATGGATATGGGATAGTTTTTCATTTATTTGTGTCATCTTTGATTTCCTTCCTCAACATTTTGTAGTTTTCAGCGTAGAGATCTTTCAACTCCTTGGTTAAATTTTGCCTAATTATTTTATTATTTTTGATACTATTTTAAATAAGATCATTTTAAAACGTTTCTTCTTCAGATAATTAGTTGCTAGTGTATAAAAATTTTACTGCTTTTTGTACGTTAATTTTATATCTTGCAACTTTACTGAATTTGTTGCATAGATCTAACAATTTTTTTGGTGGAGTTTTCAAGATTTTTATATATATTAATTCATGTCATCTGCTAATAGAGACAATTTTAGTTCTTCCTTTCCATTTCTGATATCTTTTATTTATTTCCTTTTTCTTGATTACTCTAGCTAGGACTTGAATAAGAGTAGTGAGAGTGGGCACCCTTGTCTTATTCCTGATTTTAGAGGAAAAACTTTCAATATTTTACCATTGAGTATGATGTTAGTTTTGGACTTGTCATATATGGTCTTTAATATGTTGAGGCACATTCCTTCTATACCTAATTTAAGAGTTTTTATCATTTAACAAATGTTGAATTTTATCAAATGATTTTTCTGTGTCTATTGATGCAATCATGATTTTTTTCTTAAATTCTATTAATGTGATATATCACATTTATTAATTTGCCTATGTTGAACCATCCCTGTATCTCAGGGATAAATCTCACTTAATCATGGTGAATGATCCTTTTAATTTTTGGAAGAGTTTGAGAAGGATTGGTGTAAATTCCTCTTTAAGTGTTTGGTAAAATTCACCAGTGAACCCATCTCGTCCTGGGCTTTTTTTTTTTTTTTTTTTGGTTGAGAGATTTTGATTACTGGTTCAGTCTCCTTACTAGTGTCTGTTGAGATTTT
The DNA here is from genome assembly GCF_964656455.1 of Halichoerus grypus. Taxonomy (NCBI): domain Eukaryota; kingdom Metazoa; phylum Chordata; class Mammalia; order Carnivora; family Phocidae; genus Halichoerus; species Halichoerus grypus. The sequence continues at coordinate 79,830,494 of NC_135720.1, read as the reverse complement.
CTATTTCTTCCTGATTCAGTCTTGGTATGTTGCATGTTTCTAAGACTTCATCTATTTCTTCTAGGTTGTCCAGTTTGTTGGCATATAGTTGTTCATAGTAGTATTTTACGGTCATTTATATTTCTATGGTATCAGTTGTGATTTTTTTATTTATAATTTTGTTGATTTGGATCCTTTTTCCCCTTGGTTAGTCAAGTTTGGTTTGTCAGTTTTGTTTATTTTTTCAAAGAACCCAAATCTTAATGTCATTAATCCCTTCTATTGTTTTCCTATTCTCTATTTATTTATGCTTTAATCTTTATATTTTCTTCCATCTGCTAACTTTTGGCTTAGTTTGTTCTTCTTTTCTAGTTCCTTGAGGCATAGAGTTATATTGTTTATTTGAGACCTTTCTTCTTCTTAAGGTAGGCATTTATTGCTATGACCCTTCCTTTTAGAACTGCTTTTGCTGCATCCCATAAGTTTTGATGTGTTGTATTTCTATTTTTGTTTATTTCTAGATAATCTTTATTTCCTCTTTAATTTATTCTTAGATCCATTGGTTGTTTAGGAAAGTGTTGTTTAATTTCTATACAATTGTGAATTTCTAGTTTTCTTACTCTTATTGATTTCTAGTTTTATACCATTGTGGTCAGAGAAGATAGTTAGTATGAGTTCAATCTTTGATTTCCTAATACTTGTTCTGTGACCTAACATACAGTCTATTCTATAAGGTCCATATGTGCTTGAGAAGAATGTGTATTCTAGTTTTGTAGGATAAAATTTCTGTATCTGTCTGTTCGATCCATTTGGTGTAAAGTGTGTGCAAATCCACTGTTCCTTACTTATTCTCTGTCTATATAATCTATCCATTATTGAGAGTGGGGCATTAAAATCCCCAGCTATTATTGTATTTGTTTTTATTTTACTTTCTAGTTCTGTTAGTTTTGCTTTCTATATTTATGTTTATATTTAGTTTTTTCTATATTTATATTCTATATGCATAAATATTTACAATTGTTATATTTTCTTGATGGATTGACCCCTTATAATGACCTTCTTTGTCTCTTTTTACTGTTTTTAGTCTAAAGTCCATTTTTCCTTTTTTTTTTTTTTTTAAAGATTTTATTAATTTATTTGTGAGAGAGAGAGAGCACAAAGCAGGGGGAGCGGCAGGCAGAGAGGGAGAAGCAGACTCCCCGCTGAGCAGGGAGCCTGATGTGGGACTTGATCCCAGTACCCTGGGATCATGACCTGAGCCAAAGGCAGACGCTTAACCAACTGAGCCACCCAGGCCTCTCTAAAGTCTATTTTTCCTGATAGAAGTAAAGCTATCCCTCCCCTTCTTTTTTGTTACCATTTACTTGAAATACCTTCTTCCATCCCTTCATTCTCAGTCAATGTGTGTTTTTATTTTTTTATTTTTATTTTTTAAAGATTTTATTTATTTATTTGACAGAGAGAGACACAGTGAGAGAGGGAACACGAGCAGGGAGCCCGATGCGGGTCTCAATCCCAGGACCCTGGGATTGTGACCTGAGCCAAAGGCAGACGCTTAACAACTGAGCCACCCACGCACCCCTCTACGTGTGTCTTTAAAGATAAAATGAGTCTCTTATAGGCAGCATATCACTGGATTTTTAAAAATCCATTCAGCCATACTATGTCTTTAATCAGAGAATTTTGTTTTTCTGTTATTGAGCTGTAGCAATTCCTTATACAATTTGGATATTAATTCCTTATCAGAAAGATGATTTGGAAATAGTGTCTCCCATTCCATAGGTTTCTTCTTCATTTTGTTGATCATTTCTTTTGTTGTGCAGAAACATTTTAGTTTGTTTCTACTTGTTTCTGTTGACTGTGCTCAGATCATATCTAAAAAAATCATTGCAAAGACCAATGTCAAGGAGCTTCCCCTCTGTTTTCTTCTAAGAGTTTTATGTTTTTAGGTCTTTTTGTTTTGTTTTTTAGAGAGAGAGAGAAAACGAGGCAGGCAGGGGACAGAGGGAGAGGGAGAGAGAGAGAATCTTACGTAGTCTCCATTCCCAATGTGGAGCCGGATGCAGGGTTCGATTTCACAACCCTGAGATCATGACATGAGCCAAAATCAAGAGTTGGATGCTTAACTGACTGAGCCACCTAGGCACCCCTTTATGGTTTTAGGTTTTACATTTTAGTTCTGGTCAGGTGGGACCATATGCTAACCTCTGATTGGTCAAGGTCACTGGCTGGGCTCCTTGTCTGGGCAAGGCCTGGGGCTGGGTTCAGATTCAGGTGGGTCCATAGGTTGGGATCCCCTGCTGGGCAATGCTATAAGCTGGGATCCAAGGCTACCTAGGGTCACTGTTCAGGCTCCCTGGTTATGTGTGGCCAGAGGTCTATGCTCAGCCATTGTGCAGGGATTCTGGTTTGGTTCATTGCCTGACAGGGGCTATAGAATGGACTCTGTAGCTGTCTGGGTTCTCTGTCCATGCTTTTTGATCAGATGGGACGGGCAGCTATGCACAGCAATTGGGCAGGGCTGGGAATTTGCTTCCCTGCATGGGCGGGACCATAGAACATGCTCCATGACTAGTCCTGCCTATTGGCTGGAGACCCAAATCATGCAGAACTGCTACGAGTTACCTGGCCAGATGGGGCCATGAGCTTGGCTATGCAGATGGTCAGAGCCAGTGACTAAGATCTCTGCTCAGGTACAGCTGCAAGCAGGAATGTGGCCCTCCAAGATCCAGATCTGAGTGCTGGGGGCACCTATCCCCTTATCCATCTCTTTTTGATCCCCACTGGTTGAATTGAGCACATTTTCCCAGTGATTTCCTGTGAGGTGAGACCTGAATAGGCCTCCTGGGAAGCAGCCTAGAATGCTGGGGTTACTAGATGCCCACTTTGGACTCTCTTTTCTCAACAGAAAAACCATAAGCCCTCTCAGTGCAGCACTGTTTCTGCCTGGGGGAGTAGCAATGTAGTCAAGGGGAGACCACTTCCCTTACTCTTCTAATGAGGTTCTTCTCCATCTCTGTGGTCCAAGGGGATGCTATGGTCTTACTCCTGGGTTCTGAGATTTTCACCATGGTATCTTGTCTATGGATAGTTGCTAGCTGGTCTTCTTTGAGGATTATTGAAGTTGGGAATGACCTATGTCTCCATCTTGATGATGTAAACTTCCTGGATTCTATTTCTTTCTTTCTTTTTTTTTTTTAAAGATTTTATTTATTTATTTGACAGAGAGATAGAGAGAGAGAACAAGCAGGCAGAGAGGCAGGCAGTGGGAGAGGGAGAAGCAGGCTCCCTGCCGAGCAGGGAGCCCGATGCGGGGCTCGATCCCAGGACCCTGGGATCATGACCTGAGCCGAAGGCAGCCGCTTAACTGACTGAGCCACCCAGGCGCCCCTGGATTCTATTTCTTTAATAATTATCAGCCTATTTAAAATTTTTCTTTTGTAAGTTGCATTCATTTATTTATAACTTAATTATTTTTTTTATATAGCAGATTTGTTGGGATATAATTAACCCCAGTCACTCCAAGAAAGTACCTCATACTCATGAGCAGGCCACTCACCATTTCCCCCTACATTATCATTACTGTTTCTAAAGTTAGTATTCCTTTGGATTTACAAAATATTTATTATTTTCATTCTTTTAACTCCTTCCTCCATCTCAAAAAAATTTTTTCTGTTTTGCTCAAAAACCTCATTTGAATGTTTCTTTTATTGTAATTATGCTAATGATTTATCTCAATTTTTGTTTGCTAAAATGGTTTTGTTTCACCTTCATTTTTGAAAGATATTTTTCCTACCTATAGAATTTTAAGTTGTTCGTTTGTTTTCTTTCAGCACTTTGAAGATAACATTCCAATGTGTTCTGGTTTCCATTGTTCCTATTGAAATCAGGTATCAGTCTAATTGTTGCTCATTTGAAAATAATCCAACATTTGTTCTCTGGCTACTTTATAAAGCATTTCATTTTGTCTTTATTTTCTGTAGTTTCATGATGATGTGTCAGTCTGTGCATGTTATGTTATTTTTATCTCCCTGGATTTGTTTAACTCTTGAATCTGTGGATTGAATCTATGGCTTTGTTTTGGAAAAGTCTTGCCTTCATTTCTTCAAATATTGCAACACCCTATTCTCTTTCCCCTTTATTCTGTGATTCCAGTTTCTAAGCTTTAGGTCATCTCATTCTATTCTGTGTATCCCATTTACTCATGTTTTCCCAACATTTTCCATCCCTTCTGTTTCATCATATTAACTTATCTTTTACTTCACTATTTTCCCATCATCTGGATCTAATTTATTGTTCTTAATTTCAGTTATTCTATTTTTTTTTCAGTTCTGAGATTTCTATTTTGTTCTTTTTCAAGTCTTCTTCACCCCTCTTTTTAAAATAGTTTATACTTCGGGGCGCCTGGGTGGCTCAGTTGTTGAGAGTCTGCCTTCGGCTCAGGTCATGATCCCAGGTTCCTGGGATAGAGCCCCGCATCGGGATCCCTGCTCAGCGGGAGGCCTGTGTCTCCCTCTCTTACTCCCCCTGCTAGTGTTCCCTCTCTCGCTGTGTCTGTCAAATAAATAAATAAAACCTTTAAAAAAATAAAAAATAAAAATAAAATAGTTTATGCTTCTGTGCTAAAATTTTTAATATTGTCTTATATCTCATTGAATATAGTAAGAATAGTCTGATAATTCCAAATTCTGCAGCTCTCAGGGTTGCTTCCATTGTCTTGTTTTTTCTGTTTTCTTATTCATGTTGTATTATCTCCTTGTCTAAGTGGTTATTTTTTTCTTACTCTATGTCACACAGTATATTTTAAGGGTTGTACTACAGTAAGAAAGACAGTCGGGTATTGGTGGGAAAATATACGCAAAAATCAATGGAAAAGAATAAAGAAGTAGGCCCACACAAATACAGTCAATTGATTTTTGAGGAAGATGCAAAGGCAATTTGGTGGCGAAAGGATTGTCTTTTCAACAAAGGTGCCATAAGCAAAAACAAACAAACAAACCAAACCATACAAACAAAAAAACCCCAAACCCACAGAAAACAAACAAACCAAAAATGGATAGACACAGACATTGCACCCTACCCATAAATTAATTAAAAATGCATCTTACACATTAGTGTAAAATGCATGTCAATCTTTTAGAAGAAAATATAGGGGTAAATCTACATGACCTTAGTCTTTCTTTCTTTCTTTTTTTTTTTTTTTGAGAGAGAGGAGAGAGAGTGTATGAGTGGAGGGGAGGGGCAAAGGAAAAGGAGAGAGAGAATCTTAAGCAGGCTCTATGCTCAGGGTGGAGCCTATCTCTTCACTTGAACTCATGACGCTGAGATTGCCACCTGAGCCAAAATCAAAAGTGGGATGCTTAACCACCTGAGCTACCCAGGCGCCCCTAACCTTAGTCTTGATAATGAGATTTTAGATACAACACAAGAGCATGATCCATGAGAGAAAAAAAATGATACATTGGATTTCATTAAAACGAAAAACTTCTGGTAAAGACACTATAAACAAAATTAAAAGATAAGCCACAAACTGTGAGAAAATATTTGCAAAATACATTGCTGGTAAAGGACTTGTATCCTAAATATATAAAGAAAACTTGAAGCTCAACAATAAGGAAACCTAACAACTCAATTAAAAATGAGCCAAAGATCTGAACAACACTTAACCAAAGAAGAGATACAGATAGCAAATAAGCATATGAAAAGGTGTTCAACATCATTTGTCATTAGGAAAATGCAAATTGAAACATCAGTGTGGTACCACTATATACCTATTAGAATGACTAAAAAACAAAAACAAAAACAAAACGACACAAAACCCTGACACTACCGATTGTTGGTAAGGATGAAGAGCAACAGGAACTCTCATTCATCACTGGTGGTTGTGCACATCAGTACAGGCACTTTGGAAGATGGTTTGGCAGCTTTTTACAAAGCTAAACATATTCTTACTATACAATCCAGCAATCAAACTCCTACATATTTACCCAATTGATTTGAAAATATATGTTCCTCATAAAAGCCTGTATTTGAATGTTTATAGCTGCTTTTTTAGTAATTTTGAAAACCTAGAGCAACCAAGATGTTCTTTAGTAGGTGAATTAATAAACAAATGGTGTACATCCATACAATGGAATACTATTAGCAATAAAAGGATATGAACTATCAAACCATCCAGAGACATGGATGAATTTTGAGTTCATAATGCTAGGTAAAAGAAGCCAGTCTGAAAAGGCTACATACTGTATCATTCCATTTATATGACTCCCTAAAAGACAAACAGGTGAAACAAATTAGTGGTTGTAGGCGTTTTAGAGTGCATATGTGCTTTGAATGGGTGAAGCATAGGGGGTTAGGTCAGTGAAACTATTTTGTATAATACTGTAATGCATACCACTACATATTTTTCAAAACTCATCAAACTTTACAGCAGAAGAGTGAATCTTAAGGCATATAAATTTAAGAAATCCTTTAGTTAGCCTCTAATTATGCTATGTGACAGTACACACTGTGACAAAAGAACCTAACTGCATTAAAAATGTATGAAACAATCTCACTGAAGGGGGTGGGGGGAAAAGCTGACCTAAATAATTTCAGAAATGAGTCTGTAAGACTAAAGACAAAAGGAACTGTATAGAAGTAGTGTACTCTAGTTGAAAAAAACTGTCTTCAACAGGCATATGAATTAACAATTCTGAAACAACTGTAACATTGAAGAGTTAAGGAATTGAGGAGTTAAGTAAATAGATGGTGGATGGTGGGAGTCAGTTTTCTTACTCTTGGCGTGGAAGGTTACAGACCATCAAGGGGAAGAAGAGGCAAGAATAATCGATATGGTAAAGGAGTAGAGTTGGAGACATCAGTATAAACTCCTGTTTAACAGAGATGGATATATATATATATTTATGTATAAGTATATATATTCTGATCACTATGCACATATTTCCTTTCTTCATCAGCTGTGAGGGCCCAGAAGCAATGACACTCCTGTAGCAATGAACACACTTAACACCTAGATCTTGATTTATAATACCATTCTTCAGTAAAATAAACCAGGACTCCTTGGAGAAATGGCTTATTGTAAAACTGGGGCAGGACATATACAAGATGAACCCAGAATGTCTTATAGTGCCAGAAAGTAAGGAAGTGCTCAAACCAAACCAAAAAAACCAAAAAACCCCACATACAACCCCCATAAAACCCCATACAACAATACAACAACAGCTCCACAATGATGGTGGTATATCAAAGGGACACAGGAGTCGACTGAAAGGGCTTCCAATGGCCAAATTTGGAGCAATTTTAGGAATAAAATGAAGTAGTATTGGATTATAACACAAAGTGTAAAATAAATACCCATGAGTCTATACTGATACAAATAAATTATTGAAAAAATAAATAAATGGGAGAGAATAGACAAATGTCCCATGCAAAAGAACTCCTAATAATTTATGTAGACACTTTATGCCCTTAAGGAGGTAGAGCATAACGCCCATTTTTAAAGTATGACCTATGTAAAGTGACTTCCTTCTAAAGAGTATAGTGTAGAAGGGGGGAAAAAGATTAACTTTACACTAGAGAATCCTGATAAACGTAACTTCAATCAAGGTCAATATCAACAGTGAAGTCATGTTGATAGTATGCTTCCTTCATACGGTATGATGAAAATGGCACTTTACCTCTCTGGTCTTCCTCCAAAAAAACCCATAGCCCAGTCTAATCATGAGAAAAACAGACAAATTTCAACTGAGGGACATTCTACGAAATACCTGATTGGTATGCTTCAAAACTATCAAGATCATTATAAACAAGGAAAGTCTAAGATAAACTATGACTGCCAAGAGGAGCCTATGGAGAGAGACATGATGACTAAATGTAATGTGGTGTCCTGGACGGTATCTTGGAACAGAAAAAGGACATTAGGTTAAAAGAAAAAAAAAAAAAAAAACTAAGAAAATCTGAATAAAGTACGAGTTTCAGTTGATGATGACATATCAATATTGGTTCATCAAACGCAACATAATAATGGAAAATGTTAATACTAGGGAAGACTATGTGTGGGGTATATGGGAACTCTCTACTATCTTCACAATTTTTCTGTAAGTCTAAATCTATTCCAAAATAAAAAGTTTATTAAAAATATAAAAATAAGTTTATAAAAAAAGTTGGAAGTCTAAGATATCTCCTTCTAGGTAAGATTTTTTCCTTGCTTCTTCCATCCACTGAGGATTACTAGCAATCCAAGGTCAGTTCAATAAAATTTCTGGGTTGGAGATTTTCTAAACTACACAGATGATTCAGAGTTGGGCTCTACACCTTTGGCAGAGGCATGGTTCCCTTTGTATTCACCTTTGTTCCTAGGATGCAGCCCTTTGGGTTACCGGGGCTTTACTCTCTCCTAGACTCCAACTTTTTTCCTTTCCTTTGAAGAGATTTTCAAAAGCACTTCAGCCTCTGCCTTTCTTACAGATCAGCAAATGCTCAGGAGGGCAAAAGTGGCCCCCAAAGTTAGGCTCCCCTGTCTTGATGCTGACCTCTTGTAAATCTTCATTCTGGTAATGCCTTCATTATTTTGTTAGCTCTCTATTCCCTTTGATCAGATGATTTTATACTTTATCCAGCTTTTCTACATTTCCTCAGCAGGAGGATTGGTTCAAAATATCTAATAGCTTTATCTGCTGCAGAAATTCTAAAATTTTATTACTGTTGTCTCCTTTCTCTTTCTGTTGACTATTGTGGCTTCATTCTTTAAAAAAATCTTTAATATTATTTTCTGGGGGTATCTGGAGGTAGCATAGGGTAATGGGTTTTCAGCTTTCTTCTTTAAATACAGATTATTTTGGTGATAGCTAAAGAAAATTAGAATCATCAGATTGGTGTAGTCTTACTTAGAACAGTGTATCTGAAAATGAGAAATGAAGTAGGCAAAAGATGACTTTTAAATAACCACATCTAGGAAAAATTATATGGGGACTTAGAATAGATACATACTTATATATAAATACACATATAAATATTTTTAATGTATATTCATATGGGCCGGAAAGCTGGTAGGTGCTAACAAAATACTTTCTTTTGTTTGCTGTATATCCCTGTGTTATAAGTATGTTTCTAACCCTGTTGTGAAACATTAGTGTTCTTTCTCTAAGAGAGAAAGAAACACTTTTAAGTTATGAAGATAATTTCCACTTAATAGCCTCCTTAATAAAACATGTTACTTAAAGGAAAATGTGGTATAGACCACTTCATGTTCTTAAAAACATTCTATGTCAAAGGAGAGGGGGGAAAGATGGCGGAGGAGTAGGGGACCCTATTTCAACTGGTCCCCCTAATTGAGCTGGATATCTACCAGATCACTCTGAGCACCCATGAAACCAGCCTGAGATGTAAGAAGATCTGGATCTCTACAAACAGAATATCGCAGGCGGTTGGTTTTGAGGTACTAAGCGGGGAGCCCTGATCCCGCGGGCAGATATCAGAGGATAAACGGCAGCGGGAGGGTGCCTGGCCGTGGGGATCCTACATCGCCGGTGAGCGACAGCCTCGTGCGCGGGGGATGGGGCACAGATTCGCAGACTGGTAGCGGTGGGGAAAAGACTTTAGGGCAGCCCCCGGGGCGGAAACCTGGAGCAGCCGGGTAGCGTGCGCGAACTGGGAGCAGCTGGCGGTTTTAGAAGCACAAAGGGCAGAGACGTGCCCTGACCTGGAGACAGGACTGGGAGCGCTGTGGAAGGGCACACAACCCAGGCCACTGCAGTTTATAGCAGCACGGACAGAAACGGAGACGGTGTGGCCTGGAGACCTCACTGAAGAACAGACTGCGGTCTCTCTGCTCTGAGGCAGAGGGTTGGAAATGGTCTCTTCTGCTCTGACTCGCAGAAGAAACACAGAAAGCTGCCAGGGAAAGCCGCCAGAGAACAAAAGCCCCCAAAACTGATTCCCGCTGAGCCCATCCCCCGCCACAGGGGGGCAGGGCAACTCCTCCCAAACAGGGTTGCCTGAGTAACAGCGTGGCAGGCCCCTCCCGCAGAAGACAGGCTGGGAAAACAAGAGGCCAGCAACCCTAAGGTCCCAAGAAAACAGGTGCATCTTGCTTGGGTTCTGGTCAATAATTTGGACTCTATACATTCCCTCAAACACCCATCAACAGAATGACTAGGAGGAGGACCCCCAAAATAGAAAAGACTCAGAGATTATGACTTATGCTGCAGATTTACAAATGGATGCAGATATAACCAAGATGTCGGAGATGGAATTCAGGCTAGCAATTGTGATGACAATGGCTAGAATGGAGAAATCAATTAATGGCAACATAGAGTCTCTAAGGGCAGAAATGAAAGGTGAATTGGCAGAACTTAAAAATACTATCAATGAGATCCAATTCAATCTAGATAATCTAACAGCTAGGGTAACTGAGGCAGAAGAACGAATAAGCAACCTGGAAGACAATATAATAGATAAAAAGAGAAAAGAGGAGGCCAGGGAAAAACAACTCAGAATCCATGAAAATAGAATCAGAGAAATAAGTGACACCATGAAGCGTTCCAATGTCAGAATAATTGGAATCCCGAAGGGAGTGGAGAGAGAGAGAGGACTAGAAGATGTATTTGAGCAAATTGTAGCTGAGAACTTCCCTAATCTGGGGAATGAAACAAACATTCGCATCCTAGAGGCAGAGAGGACCCCTCCTAAGATCAAGGAAAACAGGCCAACACCCTGTCATGTAATAGTAAAACTTGCAAATCTTAGAACCAAGGAAACCATCTTAAGGGCAGTTAGGGGGAAGAGATTCCTTACGTACAGAGGGAGGAACATCAGAATAACGTCAGACCTATCCACAGAGGCCTGGCAAGCCAGAAAGGCCCGGCAAGACATATTCAGGGTACTAAATGAGAAGAACACGCAGCCAAGAATACTTTATCTGGCAAGGCTTTCATTTAGAATGGAGGGAGAGATGCAGAACTTCCACAACCGGCAGAAACTGAAAGAATATGTGACCACTAAGCCGGACCTGCAAGAAATATTAAGGGGGGTTCTATAAAAGGAGAAAGACCCCAAGAGTGATATACAACAGAAATTTACAGGGTCAATCTATAAAAACAACATCTTCACAGGCAACATGATGACAATTAATTCATATCTTTCAATAATCACTCTCAACGTGAATGGCCTAGATGCTCCCATAAAATGGCACAGGGTTGCAGATTGGATAAAAAGACAGGACCCATCCATATGCTGCCTACAAGAGACTCATTTTGAACCTAAAGATACATCCAGACTGAAAGTGAAGGGATGGAGATCCATCTTCCATGCCAGCGGACCTCAAAAGAAAGCTAGGGTAGCAATTCTTATATCAGACAAATTAGATTTTAAGCTAAAGTCTGTAATTAGAGACACAGAAGGACACTATATCATTCTTAAAGGGTCTATCCAACAAGAAGATCTACCAATTGTAAATATCTATGCCCCCAACATGGGAGCAGCCATCTACATAAGCCAACTGTTAACCAAAATAAAGAGTCATATTGATAACAATATGTTAATTGTAGGAGACCTCAATACTCCACTCTCAGCAAGGGACAGATCATCTAAGCAGAAAATCAACAAGGAAACAAGAGCTTTGAATGCTACATTGGACCAGATGGACCTCATAGATATTTACAGAACATTCCACCCTAAAACAACAGAATACTCATTCTTCTCGAGCACACATGGAACTTTCTCCAGAATAGACCAATCCTGAGACCAATCAGGTCTCAACTGATACCAAAAGATTGAGATTATTCCCTGCATATTCTCAGACCACAATGCTTTAAAACTGGAACTCAATCACAAGAAAAAATTTGGCAGAAATTCAAACACTTGGAAGCTAAAGACCACTCTGCTCAAGAATGTTTGGGTCAACCAGGAAATCAAAGAAGAACCTAAACAATTCATGGAAATCAATGAGAACGAAAACACATCGGTCCAAAACCTATGGGATACAGCAAAGGCCGTCCTAAGGGGGAAATACATAGCCATCCAAGCCTCACTCGAAAAAATAGAAAAACCTGAATTCACCAACTAACTCTACACCTTAAAGAACTAGAGAAAAAGCAACCAACGATGCCTAAGCCATGCATTAGAAGAGAAATAATTAAAATTAGAGCAGAAATCAATGAATTAGAAACCAGAAACACAATAGATCAGATCAACGAAACTAGAAGTTGGTTCTTTAAAAGAATTAATAAGATCGATAAACCACTGGCCAGACTTATCCAAAAGAAAAGAGAAAGGACCCAAATTAATAAAATTATGAATGAAAGGGGAGAGATCACGACTAACACCAAGGAAATAGAAACTATTATTAGAAATTATTATCAACAATTATATGCCAATAAACTGAGCAATCTGGATGAAATGGAGGCCTTCCTGGAAACCTATAAGCTGCCAAGACTGAAACAGGAAGAAATAGACAACCTGAATAGGCCAATAACCAGTAACGAGATTGAAGCAGTGATCAAAAACCTCTCAAAAAACAAGAGTCCTGGGCCTGATGGATTCCCTGGGGAATTCTACCAAACATTCAAAGAAGAAATAATACCTATTCTACTGAAGCTGTTTCAAAAAATAGAAACAGAAGGAAAACTTCCAAACTCATTCTATGAGGCCAGCATTATCCCCAAACCAGGCAAAGACCCCATCAAAAAGGAGAATTTCAGACCGATATCCCTGATGAATATGGATTCCAAAATCCTCAACAAAATCCTAGCTAATAGGATCCAACAATACATTAAAAGGATCATCCACCACGACCAAGTGGGATTTATCCCCGGGATGCAAGGGTGGTTCAACATTCGCAAATCAATCAATGTGACAGAACACATTAATAAGAGGAGAGAGAAGAACCATATGGTTCTCTCAATTGATGCAGAAAAAGCATTTGACAAAATACAACATCCTTTCCTGATTAAAACTCTTCAGAGTATAGGGATAGAGGAAACATTCCTCAAGTTCATAAAATCCATCTATGAAAAACCCATAGCGAATATCATCCTCAATGGGGAAAAGCTGAGAGCCTTTCCCTTAAGACCAGGAACATGTCAAGGATGCCCACTCTCGCCACTATTGTTCAACATAGTACTAGAAGTCCTAGCAACAGCAATCAGACAACAAAAAGAAAGAAAAGGTATTCAAATTGGCAAAGAAGAAGTCAAACTCTCTCTTTTCACAGATGACATGATACTTTATGTGGAAAACCCAAAAGACTCCACCCCCAAATTACTAGAACTCATCCAGCAATTCAGTAATATGGCAGGATACAAAACCAATGCACAGAAATCAGCTGCTTTCTTATACACTAACAACGCAACTGTAGGAAGAGAAATTAGAGAAACGATTCCATTTACAATAGCACCAAAAACCATAAGATACCTTGGAATAAACCTAACCAAAGAGGTAAAGGATCTATACTCTAGGAACTACAAAACACTCATGAAAGAAATTGAAGAAGACACAAAAAGATGGAAAAATATTCCATGCTCATGGATCGGAAGAATAAACATTGTTAAAATGTCTATGCTACCCAGAGCAATCTATACCTTCAATGCCATCCTGATCAAAATTCCAATGACATTTTTCAAAGTGCTGGAACAAACAATCCCAAAATTTGTATGGAATCAGAAAAGACCCCGAATTGCTAAGGAAATGTTGAAAAAGAAAAACAAAGCTGGGGGTATCACGTTGCCCGATTTCAAGCTATATTACAAAGCTGTGATCACCAAGACAGCATGGTACTGGCACAAAAACAGACACATAGACCAATGGAACAGAATAAAGAACCCAGATATGGACCCTCAACTCTATGGTCAAATAATCTTTGACAAAGCAGGAAAAAACATGCAATGGAAAATAGACAGTCTCTTCAATAAATGGTGCTGGGAAAAATGGACAGCCACATGCAGAAGAATGAAACTCGACCATTCTCTAACACCATTCACAAAGATAAACTCAAAGTGGATGAATGACCTCAATGTGAGACAGGAATCCATCAAAATCCTAGAGGAGAATATAGGCAGTAACCTCTTTGACATCGGCCACAGCAACTTCTTTCAAGATACATCTCCAAAAGCTAGTGAAACAAAAGCAAAAATGAACTTTTGGGACTTCATCAAGATAAAAAGCTTCTGCACAGAAAAGGAAACAGTCAACAAAACAAAAAGGGAACCCACAGAATGGGAGAAGATATTTGCAAATGACACTACACATAAAGGGCTGGTATCCAAGATCTATAAAGAACTTCTCAAACTCAACACCCAAAAAACAAATAATCAAGTCAAAAAATGGGCAGAAGATATGAAAAAACACTTCTCTGAAGAAGACATACAAATGGCTAACAGACACATGAAAAAATGTTCATCATCATTAGCCATCAGGGAAATCCAAATCAAAACCACATTGAGATACCACCTTACACCAGTTAGAATGGCAAAAATGGACAGGGCAAGAAACAACAAATGTTGGAGAGGTTGTGGAGAAAGGGGAACCCTCTTACACTGTTGGTGGGAATGCAAGCTGGTACAGCCACTTTGGAAAACAGTGTGGAGGTGCCTCAAAAATTTAAAAATAGAGCTACCCTATGACCCAGCAATTGCACTACTATTTACCCCAAAGACACAGATGTAGTGAAAAGAAGGGCCATATGCACCCCTATGTTCATAGCAGCAATGTCCGCAATAGCCAAACTGTGGAAAGAGCCGAGATGCCCTTCAACAGATGAATGGATAAAGAAGATGTGGTCCATATATACAATGGAATATTACTCAGCCATCAGAAAAGATGAATACCCAACTTTTACATCAACATGGATGGGCCTGGAGGAGATTATGCTAAGTGAAATAAGTCAAGCAGAGAAAGTCAATTATCATATGGTTTCACTTATTTGTGGAACATAAGGAATAGCATGGAGGACATTAGGAGAAGGAAGGGAAAAATGGGGGGGGGGAATTGGAGGGAGAAATGAACCATGAGAGACTATGGACTCTGAGAAACAGGGTTTTAGAGGGGAGGAGGGAGGGGGGATTGGTTAGCCCGGTGATGGGTATTAAGGAGGGCACGTACCGCATGGAGCACTGGGTATTATACGAAAACAGTGGATCGTGGATCACCACATCAAAAACCAATGATGTATTATATGGTGACTAACATACCATAATAAAATTAAAAAAAAACATTCTATGTCATACATATGATTATAGATACTGAATTTATATTATGATGACAAATATTTAAAAGTTTCTCTTGATAGTACTACCTTATTAATTTTTCCCATTTTTAATTAAAAATCTGGATAACTAATGTTGATAACTGCCACTTAGGAAGCAAATAAAAATGATAAACACTCATCATTCCTGAAACAATTCTTTCTGGGACCATCAGGTCTTTTTCTAAGTACTGTTGTATTTAATTATGGGTCATTGTTAATCAGTCCAGAAGTGCTTCTTCAAGCTGATTGACTGTCAACAATAATTATATATTCTTAAAGAGGTAAGCATTCTCCTTTATTTTATGGCAGAATTTCAGTGGTGCATTTAAAATGTATAAGGTAGGGTAGAAAGGGCAGTATGTCTTTGCAGACGTATTCCTTCATCTGAAATCAGTAGAAATGAGAAATGGTTACCAAAATGAATCAGTTAATATCATAAAGAAATGATTTACTTGTTTATCTATCTATCTATCTATCTATCTATCTATCTATCTATCTATCTATCTATCTATCTATCTATCTATCTATCATCTATCATCTATTTGCATTCCTACTAAGTCCCAGACTCTCAGTTAGGTACCTTATATGCATAGATGGCATCTTCCCATCACCTCCAGGAAGTACGATTTTTATTTTTGTTTTACAGATCAGGAAATTGAGGCTCAGAGTTGGTAAATATGTTTCCCAGCTATGCAACTAGTAAAGGTGAAGCAGGGTTTTCAATCTAGATCTTTCTAATTCCAAAGCCTATGTTCTCTTTATTGCTCTTTATTGCTTTCTTTTATAGGAAAAACAGATACTAAGAAAGTAACTAATACTCTTCAGACAAATCAACAACTAGTGGGTCCTGGTCACCAGTTCCAGTGTGCGTGTGTGTGTGTGTTGGGGGGGGGGTGTCTCCTTCATACCAACAAGCAATTCTGGGACACCACCTGCTCAGTGCCCTGCAATTCAATTCAATTCTAACACTATCTACCTGGATATAGTCTCAGGTCCCAGAGGTTAAGGGCTCAGTCCTACAAGACCACCCACACCCTCCTCAATTCAAAAGTCAACTGCAAGTCCAGGTTGTCTTCTGGGCTTCTGACTGATTGGCTATAGACTGAAAGTTCCAATAACCCTCGCTGGGTTTAACTAATTACTTAGAGTGGCTCACAGAACTCACAGAAACATTTTATTTACTAGTTTACCTGTTTATTATGAAAGAGTATAACTCAGGAACAGACAGATGCAAGAGATGCATGGGGCGAAGTATGGAGAAAGGGCACGGAATTCCATACCCAGACCGAGTATAGGATATGCTGGAGACTTTGGTCTGGTCTGGCATTGAATGACTGTCAAGGCATACATAGTGCCAATGTGGCCTGTTAGGACCCACACCTGTTACTTAGACTTGATGTCTCACGTGTGAATGAGGTTCTCCTAGGTGCCACTGACAATGTGGCCATTCATTGTGCCAATATAGTAGATGCTGCTGGTGATGTCTACAGACGTGGGTGCAGTTGAGGGTTCAGATGTCCCAGATCTTGATTATTTGGTTAGGAGCCACTGTGCATGTAGCTCTCACCAGGGCCTGCACCCAGTGGTTGAGGCCCACGAGCTCCTTCTTTAACTTCAGCTCAGTGCCCATGATGTCCCAGACCTGGATGTCCTTCAGGGAGCTGTTAAAGAGCATGCTGTATGAGGAGACCAGTGTGTATACCAATTGTCTGGGCCTGGGTCATGTTCACCCTCTGCAGGTTCTGGATATTCCACTTGATGTACAGTCTTCTGAGCTACTGTCAAGCTTGTGCCCCTGAAGGCAGAGCATCAGCACAATGCTGTCATGATCCTCTCCAGCATCTTCTGACACTTACAGGTGATACAAGTGTCCCACATGTCACCCATGGAGTAGATGCAGAGACACCAGACAGGGCCCTTTGGCCCACGCAGTTTCCTTTGCACTTGAAGATCTGCTGAAAGTCATAGGATCCTAGGATGCCTGTGTTCAGCATGTATTGATGTAGGACATCTTGTCTTTCAACATGGACACATCCCTCCAGAACTCCATAAGGTCCTCTCTGAGCTCCCTGGTTTTAATCTAGAACATCAAACTTGAGTTTAGGCTCTTCTCCAGCTGGTCAATCTTCTCTGAGAGCTTGCCAAGCATGAGGTGCAGAAAACAATGTCCTGGTCTTTCTGGGTCAGCACCACATGTATTTTGTGGAAGCTGTCAGCCTTTTGATGCAGGAACTCCTTCAGGTCCATCTCAAACATATCCTGGTTTCCCATGAACAGGCACCTTAAAGTGGGGATACTTGATGTGCTTGTACTCCTTGACGGGTCCTCCAGGTTCATCTTGAGGAGGGGCTGGCTGCTAGGGTGGTTGGAGCCTGCAGTCACAGCAGCCCTTGGGGTCTGAGGCACTGAGCTTGATGGTGAAGGGGCCCCCACAGGGCATCTACCTCAAAGATGGACTTCCTGCCAGCCACCACTGGACAGCCGTGCCTGCAGTGAATGAAGAGCTCCCAGATTTACACTCCACTGCAATTTTGTTCACTACCACCGTCAGCTTGGTGTTGTTCATGGGACACTTCTCTGACTTTAAGATGCATCTTCAATAAAACATGGGCCTCCACGTGCTGATCACAGGGTCCTTGAAAATACTGTAGCAGAGCTGGCAACAGCTTCACTGAGGGCTGCTCAGCAAACCCTAGAGGCTCCAGCCCCTCCCTATATTCTGGCAGCAAGAATGTGGAGTGCAGAGACAGGCTGGACTCAGAGGGCAGGCAGCTGCCAGAGACAGCACAGTAGAGCTTAGATTCGGAGTGCAGGGTGAGGACATGCCTACTTCCTCATCCCGAGGGAAGTAGATGAGGGTGCTGGAGGAGGGGGGCACCCTGTGGTGCTGTTTGTGCATGCTGGTCCTATTGGCTTTTGCAATGGTAGTGACAGCTGAAAAGGCTGGCCCCAAAGTCTTTTCCATCCTGGTCCCTATGGTGAGATCTGGGGTGGATGGCTTCATAGGCTCCCCCAAGCAGTTGTAGCAGGTGCCTTTGCCCGACCTCACGCTCATGAGAGGTATCCTGGACATTTATGTAATGTCCCCTACCTGTGGCCACCAGGAAGTAGCAACACCACCCTCCAGCTTCATCGGGCCCCCTTGGCTGCCTCTCTAGAAAGGGACCTGCGTGCATTTTCAAAATAATTATTAGCCACATCTACTAAGAGAATCAACGAGGTAAGTTTGGTATCATCAAGTTATGTATATTCCCTTCTATATAAGGTCATGATAAATGTTGCACAATGTAAGAGCACAGGGACTTTCATCAGGGACTTGAATTTTATAGATACTAAACTCAGTTTAAATGACAGTATTGA
The DNA here is from genome assembly GCF_964656455.1 of Halichoerus grypus. Taxonomy (NCBI): domain Eukaryota; kingdom Metazoa; phylum Chordata; class Mammalia; order Carnivora; family Phocidae; genus Halichoerus; species Halichoerus grypus. The sequence continues at coordinate 79,811,911 of NC_135720.1, read as the reverse complement.
AAGATCTTTGAGGTCTGAATTTCTCCAGTGCTCACTGCCTGAATACTGAGACACACAGCAAGAAAGAGTGAATAGTCAGCGGGGTCAAGGGCTGCAAAGAGAATGAAGAAGATGAGCACTGAGGAAACACTGTTGGATCTATAATAGGGAGGAATCCATGACCTTTGGGAGAGCATTTTCAGTAGTGTAGTGGAGAAGGGAGTTGGCTTGCAGTGCATTAGAGTAATTGGGTAGTAGAAAAGAGACAGTGAGTGAGACTTCTCTTTATATAGTGTAGCAGTGAAAGATGAGAGGGAATGAGTTTGACAAGCTAGCTGGGCCAAAGTACCTTTTTTTCCTAAAGAACTGTTTATTAGGCAGAGCAGGAGGCATGGGTGAGATGTGCATCTGTAGCAGAGTTCTGGGGTTGGAGAAATACAGAGAGAGAGAGATAGAGAAAGCGAGAGGGAGACAGAGAGAGACTAGCACAAGATTCCCATGAGCAGATGCTTTGTCTGTCTAATAAGCACTTATCCTTAAAGGAAGTTTCCAAAATTGCCTCATTTTTGTAGGACTCAAAAGCGTTTTAGAGCATGAAACACAGACATTTGCCCTGGAGGGGCTTGCCATTTAAAAGTGATACAGTGTACACAGAGACAATGAAATGAGGATATCAGTTAAGCACCTTTCAAAAGATGTTAGCCAATATACTCTAACCATAATAAAAAATATTGATGACTTTGTTTAATTTATTCACATATTATCCACATTAGGTAAGTATTTTTATTTTTGTACATAGGAAACTAAAGCTTACGCAGGCTACAGGCTAAGGAAGTTTTTTTTTAAGATTTTATTTATTTATTTGAGAGAGAGAGAGAGAGAGAGCATGAGTGGGGGAGGGGAAAGGGACAGGGAAGGGCAGAGGGAGAGGGAGAAGTAGACTCCCCGCTGAGCAGGGAGCCTGATGTAGGGCTCCATCCATCCCAGGACCCTGGGATCACGACCCGAGCTGAAGCCAGACGCTTAACTGACTGAGCCACCCAGGCGCCCCCAGGCTAAGGAAGTTCTTAATGTCTCATGGTTAATCAATGATTTAGTCCATACCTAGTAACTGCCATTAAAAATATTGAGTGAAGCTTGTGATTTCAAAACTCAAATGAGAATTCAACAATGTCTCTATCTTACTTTAGGTAAGATAATGTCTGCATCTTACTTACTTACTTCAAAATATTTTGACATAGGCACACATGTGTGCACATGTGTATGTGTGTGTGTGTGTGCATGTGTGCCTGTGTGACTCTGAGCTATTCTTTAGGTCTGACCAATTGCCTGGTTGTAATGCATACTCTAGGAGAAGGGAGGGGATAACCAACATTTAACAAAAGAGGGTAGAATCCAGGGATAGCTATTATAATCTTCAATAATCTAATTCCAATTAACACCAGATTTTAAAATATTAGCATAATGAAGGATAGAGATGGGTATTCATTGGTGAAATTAGTGGCTTGTTAATTAAATAATGTATGTTGGAAATAGGCATTCATTAGTGATATTAGTGATAGCTGAAGTCTGTGAATTGACTAAAATATTCTAGAAACACTCCCTGCCTTGCCATGAGTCTAGTAAGTCATCCTTCATTGTTAGAAAGAAGTTGGAAGCTTGATCCTCGACAGTTCAGTGTCCAGTCATCTGTTTGGAGGGTTCTGGTTGACTGCTAATCACCATAAGGCTCACTGAATTCTGCCTTTAGAATGTTCTCACATCTGTCCCCAAGAGATTTCACTGGGCTTATAGAACAGGCTATATGACCTATTTGAAGGTTGTTTATTATTATTATTATTTAATATTATATTTATTTCTTTGACAGAGAGAGAGAGGGAGAAAGCATGAGCCAGGGGGAGGCAGAAGCAGACTCCTTGCTGAGCAGGGGGCTCGATGCAGGGCTCAATCCCAGGACCATGGGATCATGACCTGAGCAGAAGGCAGACGCCCAACCAACTGAGCCACCTAGGCGCCCCTGAAGGTCTGCTTATTAATAAATGTTAATTTAATTATGGTCTATATGTATGAACAATTTTTGTCTGATTTTTTACTAAAACCTGGTAATAAGGTTGTATGGAAGTAGCAAACTCATCTACTCTCAATTCCTGGTGTTCACTGTTACCTACTAAAATTAACCTATTTGTGTTTAAACAAATTGGCTTAGGTTAGTTAGACATTTATTTCTGTGAATTTCCTCTATAAATTCCCTTCTCAACTTTTAGAAAAACTATTCTTCACCTTCTTAATATGTCTACCCTGATGACCTCATCCCCAGCCTCTACCTGTCTGCTCTCCAGTTTCACTGAGAATATAGATATAGTCAGATAGACAGTCCTTCTGTTCCCCTTATCTTCCATCATTAAATCCTCCAACCTGCCTGTATCTGCCCTTACTTTTTGCCTTTCTTCTATGACAAGGAAGAGAGTATAGCTTCACTTGTGAAAGGTGAGTCTTTCCACTTAAGCTTAGTATCCTGTCTTGCTTTGCTGCTTAAGGACTTCATTTCTGTGTTTACCCACTCTCTTTTGAACCAATTTCTCCCTTTCTGTTAGATTACTCACACTAGCATACAAAATGCTCTAGCACCTTCAACCTTAGACAAAAACAAACAAAACTTATCTTGATCCTTTTAAGCAATCATTCTATTTCTCTGTCCCTACACAGTAAAACTACTCAAATTGTCTTTACTTTCACTTCTTCACTTTTCATTCTTTTTAAGTTATGAAATAATTCAAACACAGAGAAAAGTGAGGGAATAATATAACACACACCTATGAACACACACAGCTACTGTCCAGCTTCATAAACTTTTAATGTTTTTCTATATTTGCTTTACCTTTTTAAGAGAACTGTTATAGATATAATTGAAGCCCTTCTGAAATGCATTCTCTCCCATCCCCAATGGTAACCATTAACCAGAATTTGGTGTTCGGCATGCCTGTACAAGTTTTTATATACTACTAAACAAATATATATCCACAACTGAGAGTTATACTTTATTCTGTACTGATGGATGTTGTTCCAATTTTCATCCCCACCAACAGTAAACAAGAGGTTCCAATTTCTCCATATTCATGACATTTGAATTGTCAGCCTTTTTAATTTTGTCGAACTGGCTAGTTTGAACTGTTATTTCATTATGATTTTAATTTGCATTTCCCTGACATCTAGTAAAATAGAGCATCTTTTCATATTTTTTATTGGCCATTGGTGTTTCCATTTTTAGAACTGCCTGTTCATCTTTTGCCCATTTGTCTTAACATCTTGAATGAACAGACCATCATTTCTCCACTGCTTTGTAATGCTACCTCTATCTTATACAATTTCCTGGATCCCTACATTGTTTCATTGGTTTGTTTGTATATTTCTGCACCCAAAATCACGAGATCCTACTGTAGCTTCATAAGAACTCACTCTCTGGTAGAGCATCTCCCCCAGTATGTTCTTCAAAATATTTGTAGACATTTTTACCTCTCTGGCCTTCATATGAACTTTGGGATTTTATGTCAAGATCATGAAACCCTGGGGAGATTTTCATTGGAATTTATTTAGATTTATCGACAAAATTGGGCAGAATTGAAATATTTGTATTGAGTCTTATCACCAAACATGGTATACATCTCACTTCTCTCAAGAGCACTCTTATCCGGCTTCCTTCTCCACCACTCCATTGATTCTCGTTTGGTTTTCAAGAACATGAACAACCTGCAACTTGCCAAATCTAATGGCCACTTCTCTGTCCTTTTCTTACTTGACTCTTTGGTGGCCTAAAGGCCTTTGCAGCAGCTCAGCCTCTCTGTAATCTCAGTTTAGAAGTCATCTCCTCAGGAAGTTCTTTCCTCACTATTCTACTTAAAAAGCCACACATGACTTATTTCATATCACTTTGTTTTGATTCTCCCCTATCTCTATTTAATATGGCCTCCAACCTCCTCATTTACATCATTTCCCCTTGCTAATTATGCTTTCTTTTATTCCTTAAACATGTCAAGCTATTTTTCACAAGGAGGTCTCATACTTCTTTTTCCCTCTTTCTAGAGCACTCTTCTCATAAAGATATTTGCTTGACTTTCTTTTTCTCATCATTTAAGTCTCTACTCAACTGTCACCTCCTAAGAGGAATTCCCTGATGACCCAGTCTGAAGTTATTCCCAATCATCATCATACCAATGCACTGTATTATCTTAAATGTCTGGCTCTGATTGAAAATTATCTTGTTTATTAATGTATTTGCTTGTTTATAGTTAATATCCCCCTAACCCCCTCCCCTCATATATGCTACATAAGAGCAGTAATGTTTATTTTATATATATTAATACCAGAACACCATCTGGCACCAATTTGGTGAACAAAATAAGCCACTCTATAGCCTAAGACATATAAAATTAACAATTATTTATGAAATTAAACAACATATCTATGAATTGACATTAAAAAAGGATGTGGGTCTTAGGTCTAATAAAATAAATAATTATAGTTGACATATGGCCTTGGTAAGTTAACAAATAATTGTTTAAAATATAATCTGGATTAATTAAATATAAATAATTATATACAGATATTAAATAATTTCTAAATAAAACATAATATGTGAATACATATACACACAAGTCATATTTATTATTTATTTTTTAATTTAATTTAATTTTTTTAAAGATTTTATTTATTTATTTGAGAGAGAAAGAGACAGAGTGTGAGTCGGGGGCGGTGCAGAGCGAGAGAGAGTATCTTAAGCAGACTCCACGCTGAGTGCGAGCCTGATGCAGGGTTCGATCCCATGACCCTGAGATCATGACCTGAGCCAAAATCAATAGCTGGACACTTAACCAATGAGCCACGCAGGCGCCCCTTATATCTACTATTTATAGAAATAATCACTGATTAGAGAGAAAATTAAGGTAAAAGAAGATTAACCTGGATAAAATTATTATCCAAATTTCGTGTAAAATGGTTGAAAAGCTTATTTCTAAACATTCTGACAGCCACTCCAAAGAAAAACTTTAATCAGATACATGATTCATGTTGTCCATGAGATAAACAGGATAGTACATTAGGAGAGGCCTGAATATTCTTGTAGTAAGCCTGGAGAGACTTTCTCATAAGTTGTTATAAAACAATCTTCATCAATAGTATTTGTACAGCTAATAAAATGAGGTGTGCCATTGAGCTCTCCCTTATAATGTTCTTCAATACATGCCAAAGACATAAAGGCCAAGGGCAGTCAAGTAAAATATTGCTATGAAATGAAACAACCACATAGTCTGGTTCCTCAGCTTAGCAGAGGGTCTAGCAAAAAGGCTGAATGGTAAATCCTTCAGGCAACCCTCTGTAAATGTCATTTTAGCAATTGACTATATAATAGGTACTGGCCAGAGGAAAATCTGAAGTTATACTTCTTGACATATATATACCTGGAGAGCAGGTATTTTGTGTTATTGGACAAGCATAACCCATGTACAACAACTATTGGCTGAGCTGGGAATAAGGTTATGAAGCCAAAGCCTCAGTAAAGCCAAAGCTATAACGTGTGAATAGAAAGCTGCGTCTAGAGATGGAAAAGTCAAGATTCCTCTCACAAAGCAGTCCCGGTTCTGCTCTAACACAGAATAAATGGATAACCTGGCCCCAGGGTGCCATACCACAGGGCATATTTATATACTCGTAATCCTATTTTCTGGATGCATTCTTTATAGGGAACCTGAAGCTAAGCTACAGATCAGATGCTTTTTCACATACTCAGACTGAACCAGTTTCAGAGATCTCAGCTTTAGTTAGCCCCACAGATCCCTGGACCCTGCCCAGGTGTCCCATCCTGAAGACAGGCCTTCCTCAGCAATATCAGCTGCTCCTGGTTTCTGCAGGCTTAGACATCTCTGTCTCTTTTCTTCAAAGATTCCTTGACCACACCTGGGCTATACCACCGGCTTCTCTAACTATTGCTCTCTAAGTTGTTCATTCATTCAACAAATTTTATACTATTTCTCAGGTATCACATCTTGAGGCACATGGTGAATATGTTAATTTTGAGATTCCCATTAGAAAACCAAGTTGTATTGTTGTATACAGAGTTGGATAGACAAGTATGAGGTTGTGAAGACAGGTCAGGCCAAAGATTAAGATGTTTATCTTTAAGCTATTGTTAGGAGTTAGTTGGACAGTTAGGTAGTCAGAGCCAGGGTCCCCAGCAAGAAAATATAAAGTCAGGACAGCTAAAATAAAACAGTGCTAATGTCCTGTTTTGCAGCTTAGACAGGACCACACTAGCATTCTGTTTTGCAGCCTTTGCAGAAATGACTTCTGCAAAATGTCCTCAAATACGACAACTGAAGACAAAGCATTTGTCCCTATCATGGGTAAGGGGCAGTTAAGACATAAGCTCCCAGATGTCAGCAAAAAAGACCATCAGCATGTGGACATTAACCTAAGAGGTAGACAGATATGTGACCAAAGCCCTGACTGGCATGACTCAGCACACCCTGATTGTTTTAGTTCTGCAAAAGAGCTCATAAAACCCCCTAAACTTAGAAACTCCAGGGGTAACCCTCTTGGGGCCCCCCTCCCTCTCTGGGAGCTTTATACTATTGCTCAATAACTGCTTTGCTGCCCACCACTCTTCATCTGGTCTACCTTTTCATTCTTTGAAGTTGTGTGACCAAGAACCACAGGCACTTAAGTCAGAGAAATCCTGCAGCGTCATGAGGTTACTTAGGAATGAGAATAGATGGGTAGATAGAATATTACCAAAGTCCCATTTAAATTTGAGCAACATTAAGTGCTTGGCCTCAGCAGCTCAGATGCCTTGGTTGGCCTCTGCTTCTGTCAAGTACTTCTCTGCCCTAGCAGCCATTTTCCTGCCTAAAGGACTCCCAAATCCCTAGAGATAAGTCACATGAGCCCTCTATCTTAGGTTACCTCATTTATTTGCTTTATTTGATACTTGCTTAATACATGGGAAGACAGAAGACAAAACTAGTACTCCAAAGCTCTTAAAACCTCAATTCAAATCTATATGTGCTCTCCTTGACCTCCCTGCAACATGATTCTCCACGATCAGTTCCCTATTAGGATTTTTAAAGCTAATAACAAGACTCACCAGGAGTCCTTCTGGGCTGTGATTATCCTGAGTTTTATAACTTTTTAATTCTCTTCCTATAATTTGATAAGTGGTGGTAGAGAGCTTGCTAATTGTTTTCCTATTTATTGATAGTGGGAGAAATATCAGCATTTTAAGGCATGTAGTCCAAGATGTACACTGACATTCACGTTCGGCTCTAATCTAGGGCACAATTCCCTGTATAACAGTGTCTGTTTTGCTTGCACCCAATAGGGTGTGAGAATATACTATAGAGGCAAGTTGTTGAGCGTGGCAAAAGACACTGCATGGAAGTAGAAAGAGTTAGCAAAAATAGTTATAACTTGAGCATTAACCATGTGGTAGCCACTGTTCTGTGTTTCTTGCATCATTTAATACAGTGTTCCTCAATGGGGGTGTTATTGCCCCCCTGGGCACATTGTGGAAATTTGCAGAGTTGTTTTTGCAGTTATAGTGATTTGTGACAGGGCCAGGAATGGTAGACTTCCTACAAGGTAAGGGACTGTCCCACATAGTAAAGAACTGACTTCACTCAAGTCTCACAGAAGTGTCTCTTATGTCCCATGGCCATTCCTGTTTTATAATTTTATAAATTTTTAAGCCTAGACCCTACTTTTGTTTTTGCATTTAAATAGAAAGTAATTTGAATTTAAATATTTCTAAGATACTGACATTTCCAAGAGTGTATCTATCATGTAAATTAAGAGAAGATCAGAAGATTGTTCTTTGTTTTATTTGGAACCTTATCAAGAGTCTTTACTATTTTGGGCATTATGTCCCTGCCTGCAGTACATGGCTAATGGTTGTTACAGCTGCCGCATTAATGGTGATTCTGTGTATATGTGCAAGAATGGGGCAATTTATTATTGTATCTTTTAGATTAATCATATCTGAGCATTTACTTACTGACACATATATTATTTTATCTCAAATTACATTTCTTTTATTTCTTTATATTACAAATAAGGCATTCCATTAATAACATTATTTGCTGGTAAGCCAGGGGCCAGAGTTTGAACCCAACATTCTGGATCCCAGAGCTACACACTCTTTTTTTTTTTTTAAAGATTTTATTTATTTATTTGACAGAGAGAGGGAACACAAGCAGGGGGAGTGGGAGAGGGAGAAGCAGGCTCCCCAGCGAGCAAGGAGCCTGATGCGGGGCTCGATCCCAGGACCCTGGGATCATGACCTGAGCCGAAGGCAGACGCTTAACGACTGAGCCACCCAGGCGCCCCCAGAGCTACACACACTTAAGCACGGTTATTCTGTTTCTTATCACAGGAAGCCAATAGAAATATCAGGCAAAAAGAGGGCAGAGTTCTGGCCAGGCCTTGAGAGGCAGGGAGTATGTGGTTCTGAAAATGCAGACCAGTGCACAGTCTCCATGTAGAGTGGCCTGTAGCAGAACTGGTGAAGGTTACTGAGAGACCTGCTGGCTGGTATCATGGGTTTCAAGTGAAGGCAAGATGGTCTGCCGATGCCCATTCTGGGTATAGTAGAGCTGGATGGACTGTTGCAGATTTCCATGGTTCCTGCTATGGATGACCAGGATTCCATGGTCTCCCCATCCCACCAGGAAAGAATGGATGGACAATCCATTGATAGTTTTGAACTCACAGAACTGTTCCCACTACACACCTACCGGAATCTGTATTACTCGCTGCCATGTTCAATATTCAACTTTTAGTAAGCATGTAGGATGGCCCTGCTAGACTCCAGAAAAGTTAAAGAAAAGCTTTGACCAAGTTCCCTCACACTTTTTTAAGCATGTATTTAAAATCAGACCAGCAAACCACCTTGATTTTTTTCTCAGTCTGAGTTTATCCACTTTTTTCCATATGCTAATATCAACGGGCTGAATTTCTTCTTGGTTGGTTGAGAATTTCTCTGATTTAAAATTGATTATTGAATCTTGAAAATCAAGTAAAGTTTTCATGTGTGAATACAATTTTTTTTTTAGTGGGTCAAAAATGCTCAGTGTGGCCTTTGCCAGTGAAGATGAGGAGTGGTGGATTAGAAAAATCTGCCTGTCTGGATTTATTTTGTGTAGGCCTCAATTGCCCTACTTAGTTCTCATTTTTCTGGGAGCTTAAGATGGTGATGAGTAGAGTTCTAATGAGCTGGAACGTTCTTCCTCAGCTACAGTTTTGACAGGTTGTTTGTCTCTAGTTTGAAGAGACTCTTATTGAGGTTAAATAGAAGACATACAGCATCCAGAGAAATCTGTAGATTACTATATTAAAATGTATCTGCCTCTCCTATTTTGAAGTAACTGCTCATGGCAGTTCTTGGCCTATTTGTTGACAAATCACTCTGGAATAATTAGATAAGAGGCAGCTGTATGTACACTTTAATTAGCTGTTCTTGCCCCCAAAACTTGATCAGAAACTTTTCCTTGACTCATTACTGTGAGCCTAACACTGTTATAATTCTCCTCTTAATGCATATGAACTTTGCAGGCCTATTAAAAACCATGAAATACATACATATGCTGAATGAAAACATTTTTATGTATCTGTAGGATTAAAACGGAGGGAGAAATTGATAGGAGTGGATTTCAGATTGAGGCAGTGTGGCAGTGATGTTTATTTGAGGCATTTTTGCCTATGTAAAGAATACTGGCAAGGCATTTTGATTACTTGTTTATAATATGTTTGGTCAGAAGTTGTGCCCTAGCACCAGCACAAGTGTTGGTGAACATTATTAACTTCTATGCACGAGTGATAAACAAACATTTATCTTACTTTAAAACTGGAAGAACTGAAACCCTCTTAAACCCTGTTCCCAACTTAGAGATGGCTTGTACTTCCTTTGCTAATTCTTCAATTAGCTATGTAGAACCTGGAAATCAGTTCCTTATAATATTGTGTGATTTTTTCTTATAGCCTAAAAACACCAGAGGTGAAGGAATTTTTCTGTGAAGGGCCGGACAGTAAATAATTTAGACTTGGCGTGTCATAGTATCCCTGTCATAACTACTCATGTGGTAAAGCAAAAGCAGTCATAGACAGTACCTAAACATATAGGCATGGCTGTGTTCCAAAAAATATTCTTTAGGTACACTGCAATTGAAATTTCATATAATTTTCATGTGTTACAAAATATTATTTTTCTTTTAATTTTTCCATCTATTTAAAATTGTAAAAACTATTTTTAGTTCACTGGTTGTACAACAACAGGTGGCAGGCCATGTTTGACCCCTAAGCAGCAGTTTGCAAACCCCGGATATGCACAGAAGTGGGTTCTACTCACAATGCTAAAGAACGTAACCATATGTATGTTAAAATACTTGAGATACTTGACATTTGTATAGGAAAATGCAGTTTATGTCTAACTGGAAATGTCAGGGGCACATCTGTTACAAAATGATCTAAGCCAAGTTGGCTGTGCACAATCAATGGATATGTTTTTATTGATAGATATGACAGCCACTATTATTTTGTTGTAGGCGAGGGCTATAGATCTCCCACTTCCATATCCAAAGGCAGGTTATAGGGAAAGCATGTCTCACATCAGATTCTGCATATATGAAAACATCACTTAGCAAGTGGCACAGAAATAGTTATCACTTTGTCCATGTGATCTTAACGCAGTGCCATTCTTACGTACCTAATACCCTGCATGAGTACACTACAAAAAGACAATTTCTACAAGGAAGATTTCAGATAACCTAGGAATCCGGTGACAGAATTCTGTTAATGGCAAAAACCAGGCCATAAGAGAACTCTAGGCCAAGAATGTCACTTCAAGGGTATAAGCTATGGGGGAATCATATTTATACACATGTAATTGCCAAGGTATTCATGGTATTCCTAGGGAATCTGTATGTCTTGAATATCTCATTTCACCAATGAAAAGACATTTCTCTTTCTCTCTTTTTTTAGAGAGAGTGTGCACTGTGTGTGTGGGGGGTTAGTAGGAGGGGTGGAAGGATAGGGAGACTAGGACAGAGAAAATCTTAAGAGGCCCCACACCCAGCATGAAGCCCCACCTGGGGCCCTAATTAAAGACCCTGATTTGAGCTGAAATCAAGAGTGGGGATGCTTAACCCACTGAGCCACCTAGGTGCCCCTGGAAAGACATTTCTAATATGTCATATGCTAATTAAACCCTCTAGTGCTGATAGGAATAGTTAAAAATACTTGTGGTAGCTGCCTCTGGAATATGGGCTGCTGCTTTTTTTTTTTTTTTTTTTTTTAAAGATTTTATGTATTAATTTGATAGAGAGAGGGAGAGAGCATGAGCCAGACGGAGAGGCAGAGGAAGGAGAAGCAAACTCCTCACTGAGCAAGGAGTCTGACGTGGGGCTCAATCCAGGAATCCTATGATCCTGACCTCAGCCGAAGGCAGCTGCTTAACGACTGAGCCACCCAGGCGCTCCTAGAATATGGGCTTATTAGCACCACTCAAATACTAGCCATCCACCCATGGAGTGAGCGTGAACAAGGACCATTAAATATAAGTTAACATTCAGTTATAGATTAAAACTAACATATATACACACCATAATTTCTATGTTTAAGTACTGAAAAATAAATCACGGACAATACAATATTCTTCTAGGGGAAAACTACCACAGCAAAATCAGTGATTCCTTTTTCCCTTAGCAGTCTATCCTCCAAAAACTGAGAATAGGGACCCTTTCCACACATGGCTGGTGTGGTTGTTCATTGGAAGGGGCAAGGAAAATTTTGGGTAGGAGCAAATACAGCAGTTTTAAGGAACAGGAGCTGTGAAATCTTTGAGGACATGGGCTTCTGTGAGTAGAAACCTACGGGAGTTCCGGTTCAAGATGGCGATGTGAGAGGATCGTGAACCGATCTCCTTCCGTGAACACCCCAAGCTACAGCTTCATACAGAACAACTTCCTCAGCAACCAACCCAAAACCTGGCTGAGCAGCTGCTCTGCATTGGCGAGAGACGGCTACAACAAAGCAGGTAGGAGAAGCCAGGACGTAATCTCGCCCTAAACCCCACCCGACCGCGCCCCGCTACTTGAGCTGGGAATGCAAAACCTGGAGCTTCTCTCTGAGGAGCAGAGAGTTTGAACCCTACATTAGACATCTCCAAATTTTAAGACCTGCACCTGAAAGACAACCCCCACAAAGCGCTAGCTTTAAAAACCAGCGGGGCTGGCTGTGTCCAGCAGATCCACGAGCTATAATGAACTGAGAAACGGCTCTTGAAGGGTCTGTGTGCTCAGACTCACCTGCCCCTGGGCCCAGAGCAGAAGCCGATGGAGGCTTGCGGGTGGAGGGGTGCCGCCCTTTGTGCCCCAGAGGCTTGTCTTGGGGTGTCCAGAGCACCAGGCATCTGATTTGACACATATTTGGGGGCCTGCTGGGGTGCCCTCCAGGATGGGGACGGGTAGGTGCCGTCTTCACGCCGGCCTCCATGCTTTGCTCCAGCCAGGCCGATGCCATCTTTTTTTTCTTTCCCCTCAGGTTCCATCTTCCTTCCTGCCCTCCCTCTGCTGTGCTCCAGAGTGTCAGAATCTCCCAGGGCCGCGGTGGGGGCGGTGGGGGCGGTGGGGGGGTGCGGCGCTTTACACGCGTCTGGTGCGCCGGTTTTACGTCTAGTGCTTTGGTTTTACGTCTGATCCCTCAGGTTTTTGCGGCTGCTGCCAGGGCACACCTCCAGATAGCCTGACTCTGGGGGCTAGCCGGGCGTACTGCTCGGTCCCACAGGCCTGTAACAAATGGACAAAACATCCTGCAGACTAACGTTCCCCCGGGGGGGGAGGGAGGGAGGAGGTTGCTTTTTCTCTCTCTGTGGAATAGAACACAACTTTTTCACTTTCCTGACCTTGAAACGCTAGTGAGGTTTGTACAAAAAATAAATTAAAAAAAAATTAAAGCTTTGTAAAGTGGAAGAGACAGTGGATAAAAAGAACAAAAGTTTTATTGCTGAATCCTGTCACAAAACGGACTCTGATGGAATTGTGGGTGATTTTTTTCTTCCTATATTTTTAAAGTTTTTTTTTTTTTTCCCTGCAGTATGGCATTAATTAGAATGTTACCAGACTCTGATCCTTCTTAGTTTTTCTTTCTCCATACCACGTCTTTACAATTTTATATTTTAATTTATGCAATATGTGAAACATACCCAAAAGTAGAATGGATTTCATGGCTAATTTTTCAGCTATGTCCTCACCTCCTTGCCCCACGCCTGTATTATTTTGAGGAAAATCTCATGTTCTTTCATCATAAATTAAGTTTGTATTTCTAGAAGATAAGGACTCATTTAAAAAACAACTGTAATTCCAGTGTCACACCAAAAAAAATTAACAATTCTATAATATCCTCAAACATGCAGTGTTTATATTTTTAATTATGTGATAAGATCCAAAAATTGCAACTGGTTGGTATGCATTTGAGTCTCTTCTAATCTACAACCTCTGTCCTTTCTTCTTTTCTCTCCCTTCCTTGCAGTTTAAAAGAAGAAACTTTTTTGTATTTCTAGGATTTTTTCCATAATCTGGCTTTTTACTGATTCATATTTGATTTTGAGAATTTTCCTTTATTTCCTTTTTCTTAATATTTTTGTTATATTTCATTCCATATTCGTTGTATTTCATGTTGAACGTTTTTAAAAATATTTATTTATTTAATTTTTAAATATGGAGAAGTATAGAAAGAAGTATTTTAGTTCCTCTTCCACTCTGAGGATAGTCCTGCCACTAGACCTCTTTCAATTATTGGGATAGTGCCCTTGAGGTCTCTTCTTAGGAATGAAACTAGCCCAACAAATATCTTCCCTCTTTCTCCCTCTCTATCATTCATTAAACTAGTGGTTCTTAGCAAGATAGTACTGTCCCCAAGGACTGTTCTGGAAACTTTTGGGTTTAGTTGTCAAATGGCTGAGGGGGTGGAGGAAGCTAATAGACTCAGCAGGCAGGAGCTGGGAGGTTAGACATCCTACAATATGTGGCACCGTCCTTAACAGTGAAGAATTGTCCCATGTACTGCACTGCTTTTGAATGTTACCCTCAAATTCATTTATAATACTCTGAGACTGGATTTCCGTTCCATTTTACCTATAACTACAAAGTAATTTTTCCACAGCTTTTATCATACATTGTATTTACTACAAATGCAGTTACTCTGGTGTCTAAATGGGGTGTCTGTTCGATCAGTTGGGGGCCCCCCAATGTGGGGCCATGATCAGGTGGAAGCCAATGGTGTGGGAGGTGAAAATTCACTTGAGGCAGAACAAAGGAGATAGAAATTTATTGAATACACCACAAGGGAGCCGTGGCCGGACAACAAAGGAGAGGCTCTCTGTAAGGAGGCAGTGGGTGGGGGAAGGTGTTTTTAAAGGGGGAAGATGAGGAGGTATGGTGAAGTATGGAATTGTCCCTTTTTTGGTAACTGGGCCTACTTGTAAGTAGCCCATTGATCAGTTAGGCCTATGGATATTTTGATGTGGGAGGCCTTCTAGGCCTGTCGGTGTTCAGCCAGGTGGTTGCTGTGGGCCTTTTCCATTGCTCAAGCCTGTTTGCCTAAAAGCAGCCTTTATAGTTACTGGGTAAATTGAGGCAACACGGAAATCTGTTTTGTTTGGATCTTTCCATTTGAGAAAACTACTAGTAGCATTACCACTCATGGTTTTTTTTTTTTTTTATGGTAGGTATTTATTAATCCTTGATTACACATCAGACACAGTGCTAAGTTCTTTATAGGTATCTTGCTAAATATTTATCCTCAAAACATCCCTGGATGTTTTGAACAAGGAAACAGGTCCAGAAAAAATAGTTTTAAATATTCTCAATACAATAAAGAATGGTAACTATGTGATGGATCGAGGTGGTAACTAATACAATGACCACTCATGGTTTTTGAACTGCCAACACAACATAGCTGTCTTGTGTGCTTTTTGGCTGTTGCCTCCACCAGGCTACTTCTGAATACAAATATGTGATGATTTCTTCATTATGTCTTCTCATTCAGGGCAGTGCCTCCCAAACCGTAATGTGAGGTTGCTATTGTAGTCTGCCCAAGCAGTTATGTTGTGAAGCAGTATTGTTTTATTTTACTTACTTATTTCTTAAGGATTTTATTTATTTTAGAGAGAGGGAGTACGTGCCACCAGGGTGGGGGTGGGGGGTGCTAGCTGGGGCAGAGTCAGAGGGAGAGAGAGAATCTCAAGCAGACTCCATGCTGACCGTGGAGCCTGATCCCACAACTATGAGATCTGACCTGAGCTGAAATCAAGAGTTGGATGCTGAACCAACTGAGCCACCCAGGTGCCCTGAAGCAGTATTATTCTATTATAATTTTTACATTCTCCTATTTATTATAGTTGGGGCTTTATATACATTATTTTGAAATAATGTACATAGGTAGGTTTATATTATCTATGGATTTTATTTAAACATGGTATGATGGGACAGCAAATATTTGTTATTAAAGCAGGGATTGGGGGCGCCTGGGTGGCTCAGTCATTAAGCGTCTGCCTTCTGCTCAGGTCATCCCAGGTCCTGGGATGGAGCTCCAAGCCCCACATCGGGCTCCCTGCTCTGCGGGAAGCCTGCTTCTCCCTCTCCGACTCCCTCTGCTTGTGTTCCCTCTCTCGCTGTGTCTATCTCTGTCAAATAAATAAATAAAATCTTTAAAAAAAATAAATAAAGCAGGGATTGGATCTGATGAGATTGAGCCCCACAGGTTTAGGTTGGTGGGGAGAGTTGAAACAGCACTGACCAGTTAGGGATCACTGAATATGTGTAAACATTTTAACAGTGGAGTTTGCATAATAATAGCTGACACTTTAGGTAGTTTTTGCTTAATATGCTGGTAACCCTTCTTTCCAAATGCTTTACCTAAATCAACTTCTTCAATGCTCATTACAGCTCCAAGAGGTCAGTGGGAGCTATCACTCTCCCCTTCTCATAAATGAGAAAACAAGGGACCTAGATATGAAGTAATTTACCCAAGGTCACATAACTAAGTGCCAGAGCTGGGATACAAACCCTGGCAATGAGGCTACGAAGTCTATTCTCTTAACCACTGCATTTGATTGCTTTTCTTTTGAAGCACAATTCACTGAGCACAAAGGAAGGAAAATCAAACATATTGGCAGAAAATATACAGGTGCTAAATTTAAAGGGAAAATGGATATGCAATTTTGCCTTTTAGAGACTAGTATTGCTGAGTTGGTGGTAGGGTTAGAAGTAAACCTTTAAAGTGCATACTAGTCCGCTGGAGGGGCTCAAAAAATATTTGTTGAGTGAATGAAGTACTTTATAGGATTGGCTGCTGTGGAGAATAAAATTATGGAAGAGTCTCAAAGTTAATAAAGAGAGTAAGACAGAACTTGGGCATCTAAACTACACAAAGGATTGTAGCAGGTGCCTTTTGTGAAGTGTAGCACACCAGAAGCGTGTCTGGTGTTTCCACCATAAGCATCTTTGTTGCAGGTGTTTTCATGGCATAACTAATTGCCATAAGGCAATTTTACTGTAAAAGATAAAATCATGAAAAATGAAAGAGGGACATTCATTAAAAAAGACTATTAAATAACATGAAAAATGAGCAACAAAACGAGAAAGGCTTTATTGAGAAATAAAAAATTGAATGCATTCAAAATGTATGTAGATTCATGGCAATACTGTGCAAATAACTGATTTTAATTTGTGGACTGTACCAAAGCACTTGTCTTCAAGGTTTTTTGTTCATAATATTATACTTTTTTTTAAAAAAAGATTTTATTTATTTATGAGAGAGAGTGAGTGTGTGCATGAGTGGGGGGGGAGGGGCACAGGGAGAGGGAGAAGCAGGCTCCCCATTGAGCAGGGAGCCTGTCCTGGGCTGGATCCCAGGACTCTGGGATCGTGACTTGAGCCGAAGGCAGACCGACAGAGCCACCTAGGCGCCCCCCCCCCTTTTTTTTTGCTTGTTGGTTTGTTTCCTTGTTTGGCATCACACTTCTCTGTCGTTTTTTTTTTCTTTTTACCAAAACTTCTTCCTTCATTAAGAGTGGTATCAGTTTCCAAATACTACGATGCATATTTGTAACTGAACTTCGTATTGTGTTGTGAAAACCTTCTATGTTGGTGTGTGTTCTTGGTATATTGTCATATGTCCTTTGATAGATGTTCCAAAGTTCTATGTGAAATGTGGGTTCAAAACTCTGCATCACTGTATAGACTATTATGAGGGCTAATATGTAATTATATTTATTAATATAAAAATGAGAGTATTGCTTCAGTGGAGAAATGAAACCAAACTGTCAGCCAGTTGTTGAAACTAATAGACTGTGAAACCAATCTGTCAACCAGTTATTTATTTTTTAATGGCAAAATTGTCTTACAGCCAATTAGTTATGCAGAGAAAATGTTTGCACGAAAATCTTGCAGTGAAAATGCTTTTGGCAAAGAAGCTTACTGCAAAACTAGCTAGACCCCATAAGAGGAATTCCATGTGGGAGTTGCTTAATTTGCTTACCCAGGACCACAGAATTTTAACTACAAATGTTAATTAGGATACATCTGATTCAAATATCCATCTTGACAATATCTGACTGGGGCTAGAATAGAAGGGGGGTGTTTCTTAACAGAGATTTTTAAATAAATTGACAGAACTCACATTACAAATACATCATATTAAAGAGTTAACTGAAACATGGAAACATTTAATCTCTCCTGAACAAGGAGTTGGCAGAATTGTGATGTAGGAACAGCTCCAGGAATCATCTTTGTCCTTGTCTTACTGGGAGTCTTCTCTTATTGGGAGTTACTCTGCCCCTGGATCCCCTGCAGTGTCCTTAACAAGTTTGGGTCACATGCCAGCCCTGTCTGAATGACCATTTCCCTTTGCCTGCTTCTGTCTACACCTGGCCAATGTTTCAAAGTTCAGACTTTAATTACACAATAGGATTGCCATAGCTCTAGCTATTGCATAGATTGGTATAAAGGAGGAACTTCAGGAGGTTTATTCCCTTCTTGTGTTTTCTAAGCAATGCATTCCTAAGTCAGCAAATCTGCTTAATACCTTGGTCAGCTCTGGTTGCAGTATGATACAGTGCAAATAGAAGGTTTTGACATTTGGCCATGTCATTGGGTTTCCACTTCTAAGCCACAGAGTAAGAAAGGAATGATATGGGGGATTATTCTCAATTCTTCTAAAGATGGTATATTAACAAATAACCTTTTAGATACAAAAGAGAGACATCAATGTATTACATACATTAAATGACTTAGGAGGTTATTAAGGTTTAATTTTCTCATGGAATTTGTTAAGAGCAGCTCTAAAAAAGTTCACCCTTGGCCAAGATTTTCACTGAGCTGCTCACTAACCAGCCGTATTAGATATTACTCCCTAGTTATTATGGAATTAATTTTAGAACTGCACCATTGGTGCGTTTGAACATCACTCCATCTCTCAGTCTTCTTATGGCTGACATGGACTTGTTTCTTAGTACTTGATCTGCCAAGTCAGCTACTTTGATGTCATTTTTAGTTAACTTCTTGCTTCTCACTGTTGGCTTCCCTTTTTTTATTGCCAGTAGACCTTTTGTTATTTAATGTTAATAATGAGTAGTAATCTTAGTCTTTGACATGTCTCTGAACCCACTATAACTATGTACTGAAATTTGTGGGGAACTCACGCCAGGTGTGGCTCTGACTTAGGGTTGGTCTTACTTACCAGAGTCTTCTCCATGAAATCAAAGGCTGTGGCTCTATGTTACTTCCTATAAAAAATAACTCCCTAGCTTGCTTTTAGAAATTTTTTTTCTTTCTGGTCTTTATAAATCCTGTTTAGTTAGGTGTTCCCTTTACATGCATTGTACCCTTCATTCTCACAAAATATTGTGGAGAAAATAACATCTTTTTATTTAATTTAATTAATTAATTTATTTAAAGATTTATTTATTTTAAAGATTTATTTATTTATTTTGAGAGAGACAGAGAAAGCGAGCGGGGAGAGGGGTGGGGCAGAGGGAGCAGGAGAGAAGCAGACTTCCCCCTGAGCACCGAACCCAATGGGATGCTAAGTCCCACGACCCTGAGATCATGACCTGAGTCTAAACCAAGAGTTGGATGCTCAACTGACTGAGCCACCCATGTGCCCCACAACTCCTTTTTAAAGAAGAGCAAACCAAATCTTCATGGTTAAGAAGCTTTTAAGTCATTTTTTGTAGACCTTCAAGCTTTCCTACGTTATTTGTCATCTTATCCTGTCAACTCTACCTTTACAGTAATTATCAGTTTTATCCTTCATTTCTAGTCTCACTGCAACTGCCCTAGAATAGCATCTCATTAACTCTCTTACCTGGAGGACTTAAACAGCTTCCTAACTGGCTTCCCAGCTCTATTTCCTGTCTTCTATGCTTTTTACATTCTCTCACTAGAGGTACTATTTCAAATACAAAATTTATCATGCCACTTTACTCTGACTCCCTCTCTCTTTCCCCCCACTGACAATAGAACAAAGTTTTTAAAACTTTGGTGTGTGACTCAGGGCCTTCAATCTGTCCAAACCTACCTTTCTAGTCTTTCTCGCACATCATGTCTTCAGGCATGTTCTACCACAGCAGAAGCACATTCCTGTTTCTAGAACGAGTCCTCTAACTTGCAGGCTCTGTACTTCCCTGCAATTTCTCTTGCCCGGTAGGCCTTCCCTCCTCTTTCTCACATCTGCCTAGGCAGACCACACCAGACTTTCAGTATCTACCCTGGACTCTTACTGAGCTTAGTAAACTATCCTTTGCCTTCAGACCCCTTCAGAATTTATACTTTCCATGGCATTTACTACCTTTATTGACCTTTTATTGTAGTCATTTGTGTGCTTTCCTATCCCTTCATTCTCTTCATTAGAATGCTAATAGAACCCTAACCCTGTGGTTAAGAAGATGTCTTCTACCTTTAAATGTCCTCTAGCACTTAAGATAGTTCTTTGAATATATCAAGTACTCAGCCAGGGTTGGTTGAGTTTAAAAAGTAATCTCTTTTAAAATACACATATGCTTAGATATGTTTGGAGAAAATTACTTGAACATTCACACTGCTGCTTAGTGGTTCTCAACTGGGGGAAGGAGTCTGTGAAGATGGCAAATACAGTCCTTGAGCTACTTTAGTATTTTAATAGGCCTAATGGAAATTATACCTTTACTTATAATGAGGCTGGGAAGCTAACTAATACATCAAATTTTTGTTTGTAATTATAAACTCTGTAAGAATTAACTCTGTAAGAATAGTATTAATTTCTTAGTCTAGGATTGTTTGGTAGTAACAGAATATACTCAAATTAGTGTGTAGAAGAGGGGAAACTTAATATGATGATATAGGGATATCTTATATAAGCCCAAGGTAGGAAGTACAGGTAGGTCTCACAAAGGATTGAAACCAGAGAGAGAGAAATTACTGAAAATGAAGATAGCAGTCTTTTTTTTTTTTTTTTAAGATTTTATTTATTTGACAGACAGAGACACAGCGAGAGAGGGAACACAAGCAGGGGGAGTGGGAGAGGGAGAAGCAGGCTTCCCGTGCTGAGTAGGAAGCCCGATGCGGTGCTCGATCCCAGGACCCTGGCTCGATCCCAGGACCCTGCCGAAGGCAGACGCTTAACGACTGAGCCACCCAGGTGCCCCTGAAGATAGCAGTGTTAAGAATTCTTCCCTGGAGTCTTCAGGTATTCCCTCTGTTTCCTGTTGACATCAGTTTCATCTTCCTCTCTGCAGACTGGGTACTTAGGCTCTGCTAACACACTACTGTTACAGTGTCTATATCTATTTTAAAACACTTCAGTGAAGATAGTGCGTGTGTATGTCTAGCTATATCTATACCTACACATACACATATATATAGATGCACACATGCATGTATGTATGCATATATGTGTATATATACATCTATATATGCATAGTTGATATTTACTTGTGGGGCCAGTAATTGAATTTTGAAGTACTCAGCCAGACACTCCTCCCAGGAAATTGGCAACATACACTAGTCAGCATTTGAAAGAACTTAACCAGAAATCCATACTCAAAAGACAGCTCCTACAAGTTGCAAACATATTTACCTCAGCTTAGCTCTAGACAGTTTTAAAATTAGCAAAAAGGGCATTAGAAATGACTTTGAATTAGTGAACTATGTGATGTTCAAGATATAGGGATTGACTAGAAATATTGTGTATGCAGCTCTTCTTTATATGAGCAAGTATAAGATTATATTTCTGGAGGGTCATTTCTTGTCTTAGGACTCAGTTTGGCTCTGTACCTGGGTTCTGTTGTTCAACTGTGGTGAGAAGTTTAGCTCAGTCCTGAGGCTAAAATATTGTTGCCTCTGCCTTCAGTGAAAGAACTTAATAGTTACAAATGGTCAGCTTATTTTAGGCCAGTTTGCAATGAGGGCATGTCATCATCATGCCAAAACAGATCCTCTCTCAGCCTTTAGGTGTACAGATAGGCCCTTAGATTCCGGATAACTGGAATCTCTCAATTTTCTTTTCAGTTTTTCTGGAAAGAGAATTGACTGGCTCATTTTGGGTAAGGTCCTGGCCCAATCTACAGTGACCAAGGGAGTCTATGGGTTATGTACGAATCAACAGCGCTAAAGAAAGCCTCTCACCAGAAGCTGTGGGTATTGTGCTCTCTGAAAAGGGGGTCCAGGCTGGATTGTGGGTAAAGAGTAGATTTCATAGAAAGGGGTATTGACAATGCAAGTTCTTTGAGACCTCATGTTAATCAAATTCAAAGCTATATTTCTTTGATTCAGAAGAGGATATAAAATTCTTTTTTTTAAAGCTATAGTTATTTACTATTTGTCAATAAAGAAGGTTGTCCTTACCTTTAAAAAGAAATTGACATTCTAAAATATGAGGGGTGGAGTCTCCTCTAGGTGCTGGACAGTACTGCAGCTGTACAAGGCCAGAGGGAAAGCGCAGGTGGCAGTTCTCTTTAAACTCGACCACACTGAACGCTTTTTTCCCTGTGTGGCCCGCACTTCTTCCCAGTCCAGTTTGATGTCTGGAACCTCATCTTCTGGCTCTGGATCCTTTCTCAAGGCTCCCTGCGGGGAGGCCACTATGATGGTCACATTCCTCCCAGAATTCTACAACACGGAGACTCTTCTTAGCAGCCCGTTGTTGATGGGTTTCCTGGTGGAAGAGCCCATGGAAGAGGTCCCGTGTGAGGTTGAGCATGTTGATGGACCCAGAGACCTTGGCATACATGTCTTGATGCCAATGAGCTGACAGATGGTGATGATGGCCCGATGGCAGCGGAGGCCATAGCCTCTGGGTTGTTTCTTCATCTTGATATGGGTCCTTTTAAATCTTAAAGAAATATCGTGGAGTATCATATGGTCTTCGTATCGTTCTACATAATGCAAATAGTGAACTGAGGAACTCTGTTCTTCATTCTTCTGAAAGCATCCATCCGATCAGGGACACCTCCTCTGCCATTCCCCACAGCGACCAGGACATGGACTGATTTCTTTCTTCCCTCTTTTGCTGTCATATTTACAACATTTCTTACTTCAAGTATCCTGGTGTCAAAATCATCATGTGTTTCTCCATTGGGACCAGGGTCGGGGGGCCAAGACTGACGCCTCCCTGTATGTTTCTACTCCATCTTCAACTCCCGTTTTCCTTCCTCTTCCTCTTCTGGTCCCACTCTTCCCTTGGCTGGACCAGATCAGCCTCTGCCTTCTCCTGCTCTTCCTTGCTTCTTTGGGCAATGGTCTGCACAGCTCCCTCTCTCATAAGAGGGACATTCAGATCAGACCATAGGAAGCCATGATGCCCTTCACCAATGATCTGACCCCTGTTCAAATCCTTTTTTCTCCTTTTCTTAGTTCTTTTGCCTCTTCCTCTTCTTGCTCCTGCTCCAGGCTCTGTTAAAGCGCCTTTCCAAAGCTCATCTGCTGTCAATTTAGTGAAGAAACTATAGGATCTATACTGTTGACCCATCAAATTACTGGGAGAAGAAATACAGCATTGTGTCTGTAGTGCACGGGTCAGGCTGGTGAAATGATGGTTGTCTCTGGTTCGTGGAGACGACAAAGGGTCATTGCTGAGAACAGTCTTCAATGCCCACATGGAAGCTGTTGGAAAGGTGTTTAGGTAAAGCTGCCTGGACCATATGTGACCCGCCCTCATGGTGGAGCCTTGAGTGCGCCTCAGGATATAAAATTCTTTAAAAATTCAGCAGACATTTTTTTAAAGTAAGCTAAATTTTACAGACAGCAGGGTTGATAGGTAAAATAATAAAAGGATTCTGGATATGCAATAGTTTTCCTTTTAATAGCTTTATTAATGGATGGATTTTCCAGGGGATGGGGACTGATCCTTGGAAGAAGGAGGCACTTCCATGGAAGGCAGGGAAATAGACCACTTGCTCATGGGATAAGGGCCCAAGTAGGATAGAAGGGAGAACGATAAGAAAAAGAGTGAGCAGGACCTAGCTGACAGACTATTTTCATATTTCGATGTAAGGCAGGCTCTGCCTGCTTACAATGTGAACAGCAAATATTACCAATTAAAATTTTTTTCCTTTATGGAGAATGACTCTGACATAGAGTGTGATTGTGACAAGGCCATTCGACAGAGCAAGTGTTTGTTGTGCAAAATTTGTTTTGATTAGACTAGCAAGGCTGTTTCTATGGGCCATCTGCTGGGACATAAAGTTTTGTTAGTCAGGATCCTTGTATAACCTGCATCTATGAAAAAGGGGTTGCTAAGTAAATTAATAGATTAAACAAGGGAAATGTTATGCTGATTGAGAGTGAAGGCCTTCAGCTGAAACATTTGCATTCAGACAATGGATACACTAATTATAAATATGTTATCAGTTAAAGTGCTTTCACAGCTTGCCTTCCCATGACAGTGATTTCATTGCTTTGTCCTGGAATGTTTTGAAACCCAGTTTCTTTAAGAAAAGTTTTCTTCCTCAAAATTTCCATTAAGTTAAATGAACTTTTTTTTTTTTTTTTTCCAGTTATAATGAACCACAGAGGTTTTACTATATTCAAAAACTTTGTGGGACACTTGGGTGGCTCGGTTGGTTAAGTGTCTGCCTTCAGCACAGGTCATGATCCTGGGGTCCTGGGATCCACTCCCTCCACTCCCCCACCTCATTGGGCTCCCTGCTCCCCACTGCTCTTGCTCTCTCTCTCTCAAATAAATAAATAAAATCTTTAAAAAAAAACAATTTTGAATCCAAATATCAGCAATTTCAGAGAATCATTATGGTGGTTGGAAGGAAGGGAGAAGGGAGGAGGCTAAGGTAGGAGGGGATGAAGAACATGGCAAAGGGAGCTCAAAGTGGGGAGGGTAGAAGGGTGGAGAGGTGGGGAAAGGAAGATTAGAAAAAAAAAATAATGAGCAGAAAGAGTGGAATAAAGAGATGCGAAGAAGAAAGAACTGTAAAGTGTGAAGAAGCAGGGAGAGGAAGCAAGGGTAGATCGGGAAGAAAGGATTTGTTGAAAATGATTGGCTTTTAATATTTATTAGTCATATGGAAGTTAAGTAGAAATAGAAGTCGTAGTGAACTCAGAAGGAAGAAATATCTTTCAAACTTGGGTCTCTACGGTTACTACAGTAGGAAGCATCAGAATGGTGTTGGAAGACTGGTATCTGCATAAAGGCTCCCTTTGCTCTGTCCTTCCCAGCTAACTGGGTGGACCATATCCCCTCACACCTATGGCCCCAGCACAGACCTCTATTAACCAGGCTTCCTGTAGGCCAGGTGATTGGTATTGGCTGATTTGGAATGAAAAGGAAATGATACAAGCTTGGGTAAAGGTCACACGTTTGGGATCTGTCTCTCCTTATACCATTCCTTCATTCAGTCTGCTGCTTTTCTCTTTCTGTCTCTTTGTCTGTCTTTCACACACACACACACACACACACACACACGCACACACACGATGCAGAGAGTGGAAAGTTGCTTTAAGAGAGGGATGTGCTTAATGGGAGTATGACATCCTCATAGTTCTACAGTTTATACAACATTATGAAAAAATACTTAAGACTCAAACAGGGACATTGCATATTTCTTAGTCTCTGCAGTATCTTTGCATTTCTCGGTGGTTGTAACATAAATACCAGACATTATTTTGCTTTTAAGGGGACTGTGTGAGAGTCAGTGGTAGATTTGGTGCTACCTTTTTTCTTGTTCCAACCTGGGTCTGTCTGGGGCAATGCCTCCCACTAAGTTGAGGACCAGGCAGAAGATGAGTTCTCTTAGCCCATTGAGATTGCTTTCCTAGGTTTTCCAGGGAAATTTCCACTCTTGAAGAGGTCATTTGGAAGCAGGAAATTAATGAAAACCTCTCTTATTCTTTTTCTTGGTAACTCTGAGAGACCAGACTTTTTGGTAGATTGGGGCTACGTCAGTGGCTCCTTTTAAATCTACTGTGCAGCCTGCACGTATGAAGTAGTACCTGGATTCTGGGACCCATTATGCTAATGGATGCTTATTTTCTCACCTCACTTCCCTGTCAAAGATTTTCCCTGAAGCTGGTTTCATTATAATTTTAAAAATACCATCTGTCTGTCTAAGAGTCTTTCCCCTCTCTTTTGGACAGATTTCTGTCTGATTTCTTTCACACAGTTCTATTGAAGTTCTCCAGGTGCAGAGAGTAGCCATTATACAGCTTCTGTCCAAAGTCATCTTTTTTCATACTATTGCTGTGCAACTGTTGGGGGAGTTTGTCACTATTAACCTTGGGCTTTTGTAGCAGCGATTAAGCTCCTTTATTGGTTTATCCAGCATGACACCAGCATAATTTAAATCACATCCTTGTCTATGCACAGTTCATTGCTTTCACCCCTATATCTGCAGCAAAGCTTATGAGTTTTTTTCCCCTTCACAGTACCTTAGAGAGATGTCCTTGGGTCCTTTGTATTTTGCACCTGTATGTTTTTCTGCCTGTGGTATTCTTCTTTACTCATGCGTTACATGCACTTCAGTGACCTATGTACTATTGTGTTGGTTCTAGCCAATGCTCATAATGGCCCAGATGTATTGTTTAATTGCCTTTTCAGCTATTAACATTTTTGGTAGTGACATCTTGGAAATGAAACATGAGAAAAATGTGGCAGTTTTCTGGGTGACCACTTTTATGTTGGTTTTCTTTGGTTATTTCCTATGAAGATTTCCCCTTGCCTATAGTCTTTTTGGAAAATACACTTTACTTCCTTCTAATGATTTCAAGTGTTCCTGTGTCCTTCATTCTTCTAATCTTTCCCATAATTTTTAACTCACATATAAAGTATGTTTTTATGGGATGTTTTTGTTTTATTTTTAAAGATAAAAATCTCATATATTAGCTTTTGTTTTATCCTCTTGCTCTGCCCTTTCATTATTCTGATTTTAGGACTCAGAATATTTGTAGCACAGTGACTTATAGACAAACCCATTTTTTTCATGCTTTAAACAAGGCAAAGTCAATGGTACTAATATTCATGGATGGATGATTATCCAGCGGCCATAATTTAGAGCATGAATCACTGTCATTCACTCATCAAATTTTTTTAATTTTTATTTTTTATTTTTTATTTTTATTTTTTTTAAAGATTTTATTTATTTGACAGAGAGAGACACAGTGAGAGAGGGAACACAAGCAGGGGGAGTGGGAGAGGGAGAAGCAGGCTTCCTGCAGAGCAGGGAGCCCGATGCGGGGCTCGATCCCAGGACCCTGGGATCATGACCTGAGCCGAAGGCAGACGCTTAACGACTGAGCCACCCAGGCGCCCCTCATCAAATTTTTTTAGAGTACTTTTTATATCCTGAGCATTTGTTGTAGAGAATAAAAGCCACAATGTTCATAAATAAGGCTTCCCTGCTTATACACCCGCATTGCAAGAAAGAGAGGGTACACTAGCCAGTGGCTGGGGCCCATCACATCCAGTTCCTTAACATAAAAAGATGAAAGACTTTCTTTGGTACATTTGGTAGCCAGTACTACCTCCAAGATTTGCTTTATGGTCAGCAGGGGAGAACTTGTCTTCATGACCCTTGGGTATGGAAGTTGACACATCAAGATGCCCATCAGGGATGGGCACAGTGGATCTTGTAGTTCTACTAAGCTTCAAAAAGGCTCTTTGAAAGCATTTGATGACAACATTGGAAAAAGTTCACAGTATTTGTCCAGTAAGATATTTAGGATCTGTAAAAAGAGTAATGTATTTGTCAAGGGGAGTAAGACATGAAATCTCCTTGTTGGTTGAGATTTTTACTTTTAGAAGATATGATAAGAGGTTCTGTTATTAGGGAAGGAATTGATTTCTCATCACGTGGTAGTAGGTGCTGGGAGTATGATGGTGAGCTGTAGATATTGAGTAGCTATTAAAGCCTTTTGACTGACTTTCTTTGGTAGTCAGAAAAGACTGAGGAATAAGGTCTGGGGAGACTAGAGGGACAATCAGATGCATGCATACTCCAGATGCTGTACTGGGCAGAGCAGTGGCAGTATTTGGACATTATATCAGGGGCAGGGGAGGGGAAAGGAGGAACACCCAAGGCACAAGCTGGGTAGACAGCTGGGGTAACTGCTGAGAAGAGCAGTGGGATTCAGGAATGGATACCAGGAACTCAGATGAGCTATCAACTCAAGGGATCAAATGATCTTGGAAGGACAAGGTGGTTGGTTCTGTAACAACAAAATCATACTGCCATTAGTTTTATTTATGGGTGGGGAATGAGAGGTGTAAGTATAAAGGGCGTAAATAGGATGAGCTCACTTGGTTCAAGGAATATATATTGGAGAGTGTTTTCATTCTATGAATCCTAGAATGCCTTGCTGTTACTGGAGACTGATATCCTTGTTTTAACCTATACAGGTATAACAGTGTTTCTCCTGCACCAGCGTTCAGTAGAGTCACAAAATCAGCTCAAGCCTCTCCAGATTACTGGAAGTTCTCCATTAGTACTTTCTGCTCCCAAGATGATCGGGAAGGGATACACCCACACTCTCTGGAGGTGATGTGTATCTTTGTTTGGCTGCTCCTCTGCTGCTTGGACCTGGGTGCTGCTGCTCTCCCTGTTGATGTTTCCTCTGTGGCCATTAATACAACAAATGCTGCTTCCACCGCAATTCTAATCTTATGTCTACTGCCACTGCCGTCCATGTGGTCATCACCACTAACTTTATGCCTAGGTTCTGGGTCTTGCCCCAGCTTGCCTCTCTACTGTGGCAGCTGTGCTTGGCAGGCTACAGATTGTTCTGTGCTCTCACCTGGGCCTGGGCAGCGGGGATAATGGCTTGCTCTGTCCTAACATAGCCAGGACTATTGTTTGCTCTGTTTCACCCTCTCTGGCAGCTGGAATTGTTAGAGTCTGTGAAGCACTAGATGTGTTTTTCCCCAACCTTAAAAAAAATCCATATTATTATTTTTAAGATTCCCAGCACTTCATTGGCCGGGGAGTGAGGAGGATCCTCCTCTGCCTCCCCATCTCTGGCCTTGCAGCTGGAAGTTCTTCCCGAGTCTCTGTGCTCAGCCTGTCATCTCTCAGAGACTACCTGCCCCAGAGCCCCAACATAAAACTGAGGATGACCATGTGGATGGCAATGGTGGTGGCAGTAAAAGGGGAAATTGCAGTGGCTTCATAGGCAGATACAGATTCCCTTGATTTTGGCTTTTTTACACAGGAAATTTAGGAGAGCCACTGGCCAAATTAACTCTGCAAGGGAGCTGCAAGACTGACCTCAAAGATGGTTCTGAATGAATTGGAACAATGCTGTTATCTTATTTCCAAGACAATTCAGAGCCTCTGTGGGCAATTTGTGCTCTAAAATCCATGGTTGCTGACTGTGGCCAATTATGCTGAGTGCCCTGTATCACAGACAGAGAAAGAAATCATTGTGGAACTTTACCTAGGGAGGGATCTATAATTCAGTTTCCTAGGACTGGTGCTGGAGAACATCCAGGTAGCTTTGAACGTTCCTCCAAAACTTTTTTAAGAAGGTCATAATCATTGGAACCTTTATTATGTCTTTTTTTTTTTTTTAAGATTTTATTTATTCATTTGAGACACAGAGATAGAGAGAGAGAGAGCATGAGCAGGGAGAGAAGCAGAAGGAGAGGGAGAAGCAGGCCCCCCACTGACCCAGGAGCCTGATGTGGGGCTCGATCCCAGGACCCTGGGATCATGACCTGAGCTGAAGGCAGATGCTTAACCATCTGAGCCACCCAGGCGCCCTGGAACCTTTATTATGTTGACCTACTTCCAGGATAAACTTGAACAAATTGATTTTCCTCTCTTCGAAGCATAGGTTCAAAAATTTCGTCGTGTTTTTATATAATCAGCTGTCTTGCAATTATATAACATTCATACCAGTTTACTTATTATTGTTTTATCTTTCCTAGCACAATGAAAGCTTCACGAAGGCATGGATTATATTGATCTTTTTCACCATTGCATCCCTAGCATTAATTAGAGTCTCTGGTAAACAGGTGCTCAGTAATATTTGTTGAATGAATAAATGAATGAATTATGGTAACCCAGCAGTGCCTTGGATTCAGACATGATGGGACATGTCTATAGGACTGGAGGAACAGGTCTACCTTATTCACTATAGGGAAGGAGAAACCTCTTTGGAGGGAATTCAATCCAAGTAGAGAGATCATCAAGACATCAACTGTGCTAAAAGGACTGTGGAGTAGTGTCTTAAAGGAGGAGGGATTCGGATAATGGCAAATGTTGTCATTCAAGTTGTAACCTGATGCAACCTCCTAAGCTGAGCTCTGGGGTACGACAGCTCCGATTAAAGTAGAGTGAAAACTAAAGGCACTATAAATCAAATATGGGCTCCACTGACACCAGTAGCTTTTACCGTGATGGTGGATAGCACTGGAGTCTCTGCGCGGATGGCAGATGGCGCTCCTGCGTCACAGCATGGTGAGCAGCTTCACACTGTCAGCACCTGGGGTGGACAGCATCTGTTTGGGTGTTGAGGGCACTGACAGCTGTGGCCCTGCCGTGGTGAGCAGAGCGCAGAAGTGCCTCCAATAACATGATTCTGGGACAGCCAGCATGAATTAGGAGAAGAGGAAATGGAGGACGTCATGGGCAGCTGAGAGGATGCCCCATTCTCTGCCACGAAATACCCATTTGATACCACTAGGGTTGCTCAGAAATGTTGGTGGAGAATTTGAGAAGGACTGAGTACTTGCAGGTTGGCCCTAGGGGAGAGGGGAGGAATTGCAAGTTTAGATGGTTATTTCTCTCCCTGCCTGTTGGCTCTCTCACCCTCCCATTTCCCCCTGGGCTGGAGTGTCCTGGAAAACATGAACTAATAAACAGAAACTAATTGGTTATGGCTGGAGTTATTCCCACCTGGGGTTTTGCATCCCAGTTCTGGGATCCTTGAGATCTGGGAACCTAATTTACTCCCTCACTCTAGGAAAATGCAGCTTTTATTGAAAAAACAATCCTTAGCTTGTCACAACTAGTAAAAGAAGTCCTGCTGCAAGCCCTCCCTTGTTTACCTGGGGAAAAATTGCACAGCCTTTTTGGTTAGGCTAGACATACCTTAGAGCAAAATATATAATGTTGGGACTCCACATTTTAGCAGAAAATCATTTCTACTCATAATCTTTACCCAGTCTCCCAGTCTCTTCTGCTTGAATTCATTTGTGCTGTTCATTTGGGTTCTAACATCTTGAGACTCTGTTCCCCCTACAACTGATAAATCTCATTTAGTTGACTTCCCTCCTATCTGCCACACTAACCATTTTTTTTTTTTACTTGAATGTGATCCTTTTACAAGTTTCATTTAATATTCCCAGAGCCCAGCGTTTAGCCCCATGCACATCCAATTTCATTCTCGTCAACTCTGGTGTGCTCTCAGCCTGCAGAACTGGCTGACTTCTCCCGGCAGCCCTTTCTCGTGGGCACGTTCACTGAAAAAATCTATAAATTTGCCCACACCAAGAAATTGGTTAAGTGTGCAGTATTTATCAGGCTTGTCAAACTCTGTCAGAGTTAGCAAATCAGAAACTGTAGACACATTTGACTTTAAGTTACAAAAGGCAAACAGCTGCATATTCTCTAATCCTGTCAGCTCTGAATGTTTCCAGAAACAAACAAACAAAAAAAGAATTTTATCTGGAAATTTGGCAGGGCAAAGGAGTAAACAGACTAACTCTCACCTGAAATCCTTCTCTGCCCTTCTTCCCAGGGGAGTTAACGTGCTTTGCCTACAAGTGACCTAAATTTTAAAGAATAAGTTACCTTCTGTCCAAGGTCTTAGGTTTCTCCATGATTTTTTTCTTTCCCCATTAGACAATGAATCCAGTGACTCAGGGGGATCAGTATTATTAATTATTTGTTATATTGACACTCTAGATCACTAGTTGAAAGTGATTGCTTCCTATTTAATACCAATATATGTCCCCCTGTTCCCCCTACTCCCCCGCCTCAGGATGACCCCCTTTGGATCTGCAGCATGCAGAATTAGAATGGTGTGATAGGGAGGTTCAGGAAGCTCAGAGAGAGAAAGAAAACCTTTTGTTCTTGTCAGCCATCATCTTACAGTCCAAGGAATAGACTACAATTTGTTATGCCTGCTTTTTGTGTGATATATCTTCATTTTTTATCCACCTCCAAATTATGCACACCCTCACATCAGAAAGGTGTGTGTATGTGTGTGTCTGTGTGTGTGATCATCAAATTTTATTCTTGCAATTTTATAACGTGGTTCCTAGTAGAAATTATAGGGATTTCTAATGAAGTTGCTGGCAGGGGAACAGTATATGCTAGGTAACTAGAAAGGTTGTTCTTCATTGTTAAAGAAGAATCAGACGTGTGCTGAGAATAGGATGAGCCAAAATGTTAAAGTGGCTCTGTCAGTTTGATGAGACTATCAAGGATGAGCCAAAGTAAAAAGTATAAAATGAACTGAATATGATAAAGTGTAGAGTTGTCTTTATCAGCCGCTGGCTCTGTATCCCCGTCATCTAGGGGAAAAAATGTGTCCCAGTAGCTTATGCATTCTAGATGGCAGGATTACGGGTAAATAGCCCAAGGTTGCACTCATGAGGAGGGATGGGAGGGAAGCCTGGGGGTCAGTTCCCGAGATTGGACCCTGATTTTTCTTCTAACATATATTCCTCTAG
Organism: Halichoerus grypus; assembly: GCF_964656455.1. NCBI lineage: Eukaryota > Metazoa > Chordata > Mammalia > Carnivora > Phocidae > Halichoerus > Halichoerus grypus. Next base: position 79,779,733 of record NC_135720.1, on the reverse strand, counting down.
CCATGTGTATGGGTAAGTAATGCTAGCTGCTTAACAAGAAATTTCCAAGTATATAAGCTCAGACATGCTAGATGTTTATTTCTTGCTCCCAAGTGGTTGACCCTGACTGGTAAGTTTTGCTCACCTTAGCTGTGACTTGGGACCCATATACTTTCTAGAGATGGGGCCTGAGTAATTGTAGCTTGAGAAGCTCCACAGATGATTCTGGTTTTCAGCCCCAATTGGCTAACAAACAGCCAACAACATACTCAAAGAAGAACATTTTATGTAAGAGCTCTTGAAACTGTTTTCTTACTCTAAGTTTGAATTTTTGCAATATCAGTTACTCTAATTCATTTCTTCAATACAATCGCCACAGGGAGAATATAAAATAGTGGTCTTGCTTCAAAATTACTGATCACCCACCTCCAACATTACATGTACATCTGCATTCTGGACAGCTTCTCAGTTCTTTGCAGCAATTTTTCCCGAGGATGGCATTGGTTTTTATAATTTATCTTTTTGCCAGAGAAACAGGCGGGGTTTAGACTTTAATGTTCCATAATTGATCATAGTTTTAGTGTTCTGCATTACCTGAATAGGAATAATTATATTTTTTAAATAACTTTTTATTGAGCTTTGATTACATACACAACATTATTTATGGACTGAATTATATGATCTCTATATATACCAAAGATTTTCCAGATTTTTCAGAGAGTGTTGATTGTAAAAATAGTTCTAGAGTCAAATTAGGCAAGAATAATCTTCTACTAGAGAAAATTCTCATTTTAAATGTAGCAAAACAGGGCTGTATCTTGCTTCATCTTTTTAAGTGTGTTCCTGAATAATTTTAGATGAAAGACTTGTGACTTCCTGCAAATAGGATTCTAGGTTTTTCCTGTGCTGATGACAGGGACTGCCTTTCACACTGTGGTGGCAGTGTGAAGAATTAGCTCAACCTTGTCAGGAAGAACATCTAAATATTATTTTAAAACCCCAAATCAACATTTTAGGCAAATGCTTTGACATAAAGATGGATTATAAAATAATATGCAATAAGTAATATTATTTGGCTAACTAGGGATCCATCTGTGATTAATACCATGTTAGACACTGGAATTCAACACTGTTCCAAATTGCTTTGTTTGGCGGCTCAAAGATCCATAGTTGTAAAGGTGGTAACTGCAATTTTCAAAATCTCTGAGGCCATTGCCATTTCATTTGTATTTATGGAGTGTTGTATAGTTATATATACTTTGGGACATTTGACCAGCATTGGAGCTTATTTCTGAGAAAAGGCTTGAACCCCATTTGTGGGCACTCCTATGGCATTTTAGATGTGCAACTATTCAAGACTGTAAGTGAGACCTAGCAATGGCCCTAGGAGAGCCAACATCTTGGTTATAGGGATGTTCATTCAATCCATACTATAGAATGCCTACTCTTCAGGAATTGCTCATTTCTGTAGTTCTTATCATATCAATTCTTCTCAAAAACCTGGTGGCATAATTGATCTTTGATAGGAATAGTAAGGGATAAGTTAAGCAGTCATCCTATAAGCTTCTTTCAAATTTATCTATGTACTAGGGGAAATCATCAGAATGCTATGTACCTAGAGTGGATCACCATGCCCTGCCCTTCATTTGAATTTCTTCTAAAAACCAAAAACTTTACCTTCCATCCTCAGCTTTCACAAAGGCCTAGTATAAGGAATAACCATATGTGGAAGTTTTTTTGTAATAGTTTTCATTAAATGGCTTTTGAGAATGTGTCCATTATACTGCTCAGTCTCTTATATAAATATCTTTGTGACAAAGCCTGCTCGGGAACTGATGAACAGCTATTCATTATTTCTGTGAAATTATGCCTCTATTGAACTCATTTTTGTAAGATCTTTACTTTGATTTTTAGGAAGTTCAGTTTCTAGCCAATTCTTGCAGCTGTCCTTAGACCAGCTCTTCATCATTTAATACTGTTTCGCTCTTTTTGTATTTCTCCAATTTTTTTTATTTACTATTTTTTACTTTTATTTATTTGTTTATTATTATTTATTTATTTTTCTTAGAGATGGGAAGAGAAAGAGGCAGTGGGGAGGGACAGAGGGAGAGGGAGAGAAAGAATCTTAAGCAGTCTCTATGCCCAGCATGGAGCCTGATGCAGGGCTCTATCTCACAACCTCAGATCATGACCTGAGCTGAAATCAAGAGTCAGACGCTTAACCAACTGAGCCACCCAGGCGCCCCATTATGTTATTTATTGATTAAATTAAATGTTGGATTTGGCACCTTTTTTTTTTTTTATGTTATTTATTACTCATTAATTCAACAAATGTGTTTTGAGGTCCTGCTATGTTCCAGGAACAGTGCTAGGCCTGTGGGGATAGGGTGGGGTTAGAGAAGACATTTCTTGCATCTTAAACACTTAAAGAGTTTTCAGTTCTTACTTTTATTGTGAACTGCTTCAAAATATTTTGGAACAATTTAAATGTAAATATGTCCCCCCTCTCTCCCTGCTATTATGACACCAGCTTTCCCCTCTCCTGCAAAGAAATCTCTCCAGTTGGATCTCAAAGTCTGCAGATTGCTTCTGGGCATATGCCTTTTGTCTTCTGTCATTTCCTCCCCTCAGATCTCTTTTTCATACTGCTCTTCTGAGCCTGTTTGAGGTGTCTCTCTGCTGCTGTTGCTTCCTATACCTGGCTTCCCCCTCTCCAAACCATCCTGTACCAAGGTCACCTTGAACAAAAATTCTCTGTCAACATTGGTAGAATCTCTTTTCCTCTCTTCCCTACCTCCTCACCTCATTCTGCCACAATAAACCATAAAGTGCTGCCTTGCCTGCCCACTATTGTATAGAGATTTCTATGAAAGAACCACATCTTAGAGATTTTCTTTGCAGCTCACTCTCTGGGACTCTGACTTGTGTCCTTACTTCTGGCTATCAAATCCCCCAGAGCTCCTAGTCTGTACTAGGTTTGTATTTAATGTTGACATGTTCATTATAATCAACTAAATGTGTTGAATGGGTATAAGCTGATATGGGATTTCAGAACTTTTCCTCTGCTATTGTCAAAAAGTCTGTCTATTAGCTTTATTCTTGTTGGTCAGCACTTTAAATAGTTTAGATATAGTTTAGATGATGACATTTTCTATCACAGTTACATAGAGGAAAATTGCACTTAATGGTTTAGTGACTCACTGAAAAGAACACATGATGATCTTTCTAAAGGCCTTATTCCTTTTTTTTTTCCAGATTAGGAAGGCAAGCCCTAATTTTTACTGAAGAGTTGGTTTTTGCTGAACCTATTTTATCCTCTGGTTATTATCATGACACCACAAGGAAAGGTAGTTAATACTCTCTGATTTTAATACATAGTCAACAGGACAATTAATAACCTGCAAGCAAGATGAGAAGACTTGTGATGTTAGTATTGTAATAGAAGGAACTCAGCATTATACCAGGGAAGGGAGAAAAATTCAACTAATATAAGCAATAAGGGAAATAAACTTTTTTAATAGAAAGAGATAAGAGGCATTTCAAATCATCTTTTGGTTATCCTTTTGGTTAGCCACTTGGTGTTCCTAGGAGACCTGCCTGAGCCTTTTGCTGAATTATTTATTAATTTAATGTCAGAGATTAACTAGACTTTGAATTTTGTAGCCAGATCAGAGTACTATACTGATGATTGGGAGGGGAACAGGCCAAAAGGTGAATGGGTCTTAGACATGTAAGAGATCATCACAAATAATACCTAAAAAATGGTTGAGTATAGCATGTAGCAGCTCTTCCCAGGATTCTGAAAGGCAGCTTGTTCTTGAAAATGCCAAAGGGACTCTGTATTACCTTTATCAGTCAGGATAGTAGGGCCACTTGGAGTTTATGAGATAAGAGATTTCTTTAACAGGAACTAGACCGCACATTTGTTGGGGTAATGGGAAGTAAAGGTCTGCAAGGGAAGATTGAGGAGGAGTCCCTAACCAGTCAGCCTGATAGACCAACATGACTGAACCAATGAGCTTGTAGGGAAATCTGCAAAGCTTGCACATTTAGCTGCTGAAGTGGGACTGTGAAGGGACAGCTCAGGGAGTGATGCATGGGAAGTAGCTGCTGTGTTTAATGTGGGCAAACATGGGGGTGGCTGGTGGAAGTGACAGTTGAGAAGTTGAGAAGACAGGCTGGATGTAGAATGGAGGAGAGTCAAGACCCACCAGGCACGTCTTCATCTGTCCATATCCGTATCTTACCACAAAGATTTCTGAGAACAATAGTTTTGCTTTACTTGTGCTTTCCAATCTTGTGCAAATTCTTCTTTTTGGCCAACTCTAACTCAGGAACATACAGAGTAGGAAACAAGGGGAAACATAGTTCACAGCTTAATTAAATTGATACAGCAAAATCCAACAAACTCTGCACCCATAAGAGATGCCTCAGCTTTGTCCAGAGGATGGATGTAATGGAAAGAATTCCCATATTCATTTCCATGACACTGTAATCCCCAAAGGGCCATGGCCAGGTTATACCTAGTTCATATACCTAGTTTATAATACCTGGTTCATAATGGGAACTCTGGCAGCTGTCATGGTGCCTGGCTCAGAGGAGTTACATAAATATACATTGGATAAAAATAACTGATTTTAATTCAAAAGCTTTGAGTTCAGTTCTGTTTCTGCCACTGTATCAGTTATGTGAGTCTTGACTCTTGAGAGCTTATCCTTTTATATTCTCATACTTCATACTTTTATATTCTCCTCTGTATTACACAGGGTGGGAAGTCAAAAAACCATATTTCCTGGGGACTCATGACTTAGCCAATGGAACACTGCATCATGAAATAGGAGAGAGAAGCTGTATTTTTTCTGCTTCTGCTTTAGAAGCTGCAGGAGCAGTGGTAAGTGACCATGGAACCTAGCAGTGAAAGCAACCAGTCCAGAAGTTTCAGTAGAACTGTTGGCTTCTGGTTTCTTGTCCAAAGGCCATGGGTTCACACAGTTCTGCTCAGTAGTGCAGGGTCCATTGGCTCTGGATATTATCACTTCCTTTTCCTCCAGCTCTAGTGATGGTAGTGGTTTCCTGACACTACTGATCATCTCCTTTTTTCTCCTCTAGCTTTTCCAACACATTGGTAACCAATTTCTTGTATTAAATTACTTTTAATCGAAATAATGAGTGTGGTTGCTGTTTCTCTAGATGGATATATATGATGCAACCTTCTACTAGGTTTGGAACCTTGCGCATTTGACTCTCAGTTACCTCAACTTGAAAATCCCCATGCCATTGTAAAGGTCTAGTGTAGTAATGTTTGTAAAGGTGCCCTCAATACTATAAACTACTTTTCACATGTAGGTTGTTATTAGATAACATATAGTTTTTCTGGAGGGAGAATCATATAGTGTTTGAATGCATGGGCTCTGCCTAGGTTCATATTCACTTCAGCTACTGACTGTCTGTAAGAGGTTGGGTGAATAGTATACTTCTCTAAGTATGTTTTCCTATATATAAACGGGGTGATAATAGCACTTCTCTTACCAGATAGGAGGTATTAAGTGAGATACCACATGTAAAGTAATTAACTCAGTGTCTGGCACATCATAAATTATTTTTATATTATTATTATTATTGTTATTACCATTACGATTATTATTGTTATTATTATTCTATGTAATTGGTGAGGGTCATGGGTAGTGTATTATGGGAGAGAGTAGTACGATGGAATCAAGAGAGAACTAGCAGTCAATCTGAACAAATGATCAAGAATAGATTAATGTAAAAAGCAACTTCTGTGATTTGATCGATGAAACAGAGTGAATAAACTTTTACGGTTTTGAGAAAAGAACAATGAAAGCCACTTCTTCAAATTCCTGAATATCAAAACATTGATTTATACCTACTTTGAAAATATTTACAATTTATTCATCATTAAGATTGTAATAAGTATTCATTGTAGATAAATTTAAAAATACACAAGCATAAAAACAAAAGAATAAAATATTCTAATTCTAGTACCGGGATATGACTATGTTAATATCTTATTATAGGTCATTCTACTTTAGACCTTGCTTAGTGATAGATACACACATAAGACAGATGTATACTTTTCAGCAACTCTTGTTTTGCGTACTGTATGAAATGTTTGTTTCTTTTAAAATAATTAGATAACTTGAGAAAAATGGTCTAATTGCCCACTGAGGACATGGCTCTGTGTCTAACCTACTACCCTGCCTTCAGATCAGGAATCAGAAGCTGGAATTTTTTTTTAAGATTTATTTATTTATTTTGGAAAGAGAGAGCGCACAAGTGGGAGGGGCAGAGGCATAGTGAGAGAGAGAATCTCAAGCAGACTCTGTGCTGAGCTCGGAGCCTGACAGGGGGCTCCATCTCACGACCCTGAGATCATGACCTGAGCCGAAACCAAGAGTCAGGTGCCTAACCGACTGAGCCACCCAGGTGCCCCAGGAACCCATATTTTTAAATACTTTATTCAATTGGAATTTAAAAAATTTAACATCAGTGTTAAAATTTGAATACTGGGTGCTACATCCCTTCTGAGTCGTGATGGTTAGCTGTTTAAACAAAGATTCCTGCTTCTGGTCAGCACCTGCTTAGGCCTGGACTACATTCTTCAATCCCTCTTTCATCTAAGGTGCAGTCGACTATATGACTGGTTCTTACCAACAGAAGATAAATGGAAATGATATGTGTTGCTTTTGATCTAATGCAATCGAGAAGTGAGTTTGCTTTCCCTACCTTTTCTGTCTGGACACTAGGGGATGATGGAGCCATAGATGGAAGGTGTGTAGGTCCCTGAATCATTACAAAAAGGAAAACTTTTGGCAGACCAGTAACACTTGAATTAGACTTACATAAGTGAGAAATAAATTTCCATTGGATTAAGCCACTGAAATTAGCATTATCTTAATACATATCTTGAGCCTGCATTGAATGTTCTTTCTTTCTCCTCTTCTTTCTCCTCAATGTCTCCCTGTATATTGATCTTTATATTTTCCACAGCTCTTAGCACACAGTACCTTGTATGTAGCAGGCCCTTAATTAATGTTAATTACAATTAGACATGGCTCCTGTACTAATATAAATCCTTCAAATGAGCTTGAAATAGTTTCAAGGTAGCATTTGGAAAAATGTAGTATTCTTATACTGTAGTATAGACTAAGTACAAGAAAACTTTTATTATAACTAGAAGAAGATTCATATAAAAAATAAGCTCAAGTGGAAGATTTATTCTCTATTTCTAGAGGCACTTAAAATAGAAGATTGGGAAAGGTGGCATTTTTTGTGTGTGTGTGTGGCAGGCAGGTCTTAAAATTGAGATTGCTTTCTCTTCTCTTTACATTATCTTTCTTTACTAACCCCTTTCTTTCTTGCATTTTTCCAAACTTTTTATGCCCTTTTAAATAGGAGAGCACCAGAAAACTCTCTTCAATTAACCCAAGTGCACTTGACAACCATCTTCCCAAGGGCCTGTTTCTGCATTTGATAGGTAAACTAGAGTGGTGAATATTTCAGACCTGGGGGAAGACACTGTCATGCCTGGCCTACGTGGAGATAATTTTCAGCTGATGGGCCTGCTGGCATCCCTCACATCACTCTGAGGAGGCATCTCCCTTCTGAATATGCAAATATTGCACTCCCAGACATAAAAGATCCCATCTAACTCAATCATGCTTCAAATCTCTGAGTGGAGCTTCTGTCAGAATTAATCATAATTTTGAAACTGATCCTCAACAGGAGGAGAAATTGTATGTTCTAGTTTGCTTTCTTTCAATAGCTTTTAGTTCTAATATTTGTATTTATTTTATTAATGACTTCAAATGAGATATATTTATTTCTCATTATGCAAAACATCCAAAATGTTGGGGTGCTGGCTGGCTCAGTCAAGCATCTGCCTTTGGCTCAGGTCATGATCTCAGGGTCCTGGGATCGAGCCCCACATCAGGCTCCCTGCTCAGCAGGGAGCCTGCTTCTCCCTCTGCCCCTCCCCTCACTTGCTCTCTCTTTCTCTTATGAATAAATAAATAAATTTTTTTTTTAAAAATCCAAAGAATTGCTGGATTGGACTGATAACACAAAGAGCATTGCTAGGAAATACAGTCAACTTCTATAACTTCATACAGTATTTTATTATATGATAATCATCTAGACAGCACTTTAAAAAATTTAGATCCAGGATCATCTCAGAGCCTTTGCATGCCCAATGAAGTTCTACAGAATCAAAGAAGCTTGGAAATAATGATTACTAATTGTGTATTCTGTAAAAACTGTGAGTTTCCTTTGTGTATCTTTGCCTGTTTAATGGTTTTGCTAAGGTGAGGAAGAGTTCACTGTATCACCACCAGGTGTACAGTGAAAGGCCTAAGACAGAAAGATAAAGGTTGGCTTGCAGAGAGCTCTGAGCAATTGCACAGAGCCAGGAAGACAATATTTCAAATAAAGTGTCTAATAGCTTTATAATAATTGACTTTCTAGAGGCATGACAGCATGTGTATATTTGTCTTTCAGCATGTGAATCATGCCTTCTTCAACTCTCTATCTCCAGTGTTTAGTAGCAAACTTAGAAAATAGTAAAGACACTCTGCAAATGTCTGTTAAATGAAGAACTTGGATGCAGAAATCTTGGGTTTAAGTTCCTGTGCACTGCTTATTGCTTGTGTGCATTCTTTCATTTATTCATCCTTTTATTTTTCCTTTCATTCTACCACCATATATGGAGCACCTATCCCGTGTCAGATATTATGCAAAATGCTGGGAATATAGAGATAAATGAGAGTCGTTGGTCTGCTCTCAGCATCTAAATGGAGAGGTAGGGGGCAGACCAAGCTTAATGTCATTTGATAAAATTTGTGAAGGAGCGAGCACAGAAGGAGGCAACCTATCTCTGGAGGAGGTAGGGAAGGAACAATCAAAGATAGTTTCTTTTAGGAGAAGTGATGCTTGGACTGAGTCCTGTGATAGTGTTTTCCATCTATTCATCAGAAACAGATCTTCTCCTCAGTCTTTTATCCCCCCTAAGAGGGATCTATTAAAAGTAGTTGATTATTGATCATCAGCTTATTATTTTTTACACCAGTTCAGAGAAGTGAAGTCTAAATATTATAGGCTCAATGGCTTTGTTGTGTGAAGGGAGACAAAATTTAATAAATTAGAATCCAAAAGTAAAATATTTGAAGTCAGAATATTTAATAAGACTCTGATTTTCCTTTTTCCCAAGCCAAGATAATTATAGCAGTATTTTGTAGAAATTCAAAAAGAGCAATAGCATTTTCTAAGTGACTACTTTTGTTAGGTGCTGTGTATCAGATACAAACCTCTACTCAGGGTGATGTTTATTAATACTTACGGGCATCAAACTTTAATGTTAGCTCCAATAAATAGCACAAAACTAAAACAGTAACCCAGAGGACTTCTAAAACCTGGATTAATGAGTCAGTTAATTAATTAGTTAAGAAAGAAAAAGAGTATTGAAGACAAATTCTCTTTTATCATAGAAAATGTGCCCAGAGCTCTGGGTTCTCAAATAATGAAGAGCACAGTACCTAACTTAATTCTTTAAAAAAAAAGGGATCAATTAACTTGTATTGCATTCTGGATGATGATAATTATTTGTTGATATCCATAGTCTATATACAGTCTATGAAAGGACATAAGGATTTTAAAACTAAGTCATAAATTTCAGTTGCATTTGGCATAATTTGGGTCTTTCTAAAAATTTTTTAATGATAAAATTACATTTTTAATAAAAACTGGTATTGGTAGTAGTTTTATATATAAGGAAATTAGGAAGTAGAATGCCTACTCTGCATTTTACTCCTATTTTTCTGTGTAGCTACTAAATTGCTCATGGTCACTTAAAAATTGCTGGACTTCATTGGTTCACTTGTAAATGCAGACATCTACATGCTTTTCCATTTCCAGCAGTATAATGAAGTTTAATTATATTTCTTTTTAAATATCCATTGAAATTTTACAATTTCAAAGTAATAGGATTAACAATAACTTTCTTTGCTACTTCTCTGCGGTCAAAAGCTGTTATCCACTATGCATGCTTTGAAATTTCTCACCCAAGGTTTTGAAATAGAAGCTGCTTAATGGAGGTTATACATTTCCATATAACAGTATAAAGTAAACTTTTGATGAAGAGAAATGGATGGCACATGAAAGTCTAGTAAAGGACTGGCTTCACTGCTTCATCTACAAACCTTACTGAACAAGAGTATTCTTCAACCCATGAATAATCATGTAGACCATTTATCTCAGCAATGCCACAGGGAAACAAAAAGTAAAGCAACAAAGCTTTTTGAAGTCTGGACCATCTGATGGGAGCCACTAATCTGTTTATGACGTACAGCCTCAGTGCAAATACATGTCCAGCAATGTTTCAACACTTTACTGCAGCTAATTTGCAGCAAAAGTACAAACTTGCTGACTCTATTAATAGGTGAGTTTTTGAAGGTGAATGAGCAAAGCAATGCTTGATAATTACACTTGCAATATGTAGCTATGTGGATTTTTTCTTTCACTTTGATTATTATAGACAGTAAAGTCTTATCCTGGATTAACCTCTCCCCTAAAATGCAACACACTTCCCTGAAACTTATCTTAACACTCTTTTTTTTAAGCTAATGCAAACACATTTTAATATTAGTCCACGTGAGGTAGTTCAGAAAAGTGAATCTATTAAAAATCAGAACTTGTATTCTGGTTATTCACACCTTTGCATTGCTTCATTGGAATAGATAATCAAAAGTTTACTATAATCATAAGCATCATTCCAAAACAAGGAAGACAGAATTGTATGTAGTTGAGTAAGCCTAAGTCCATGTGAGATGATCCAATGGATTTCAGAGAAAAAAACTGAAATTTCCCTAGAGAGTGTTTAAGAGATTATAGGAAAATTAAGTCCTATTTTATCAAGTCCAAAGTGCTCAGTTGAACTCATTAATTAATGTATTTGTACATCCACTATTTTCTGAGTGTCTACTATGTGAGGTTGGGTGCTATTTAGTTTATACAAAAAGAAAAATAATCTTTTATTCAAGAAACTTCCAGTTCATTATTAGTTTTACAGGTTTAGAAAGTATGCCCTAAGAAGAGGTTTTGTTAAAGAAATATGATAATAAGAAAAGGTAATAATTGTTTTGAAGCTGGGCAGCTTTAGAAATACAAACTTTACTGAGGAAGTGGTGACAAAACAAAAAAGAAATTAGTTCTTTTATCAGTGAGATACAAAGAGCCTGACCAATACCAAATAAAACTTCCTTCTGAAGGGTACCACAAAAATAAAGTGTTGAAAAAGGCAGCTTAATTAATTTTTTATTGTTTGAAGCTAAATCACCAGGTGTTCTGATTTTTCTTGTTGAATTTACTAATCATATAGGAATCTGACCCACTCCTGACTAGGAAGCTCAGAATTTCAGTTGTTCTGGCTTCATGTAGACACAGGAAAACCATTGTAAAATAGAAAGATAAGAAAATAGTGTGATTTTTAGATAGGTGGAAAGTATAGAACAGGGCTAAAAAAAACTCTTGCCTAAAGGAGGGCAGCAGAAGCATTTTTTCTAATTTATATGAAAATCTAAGGTGTCTTATTGGCCTAATGTGCGAGAATTCAAATCACTTCTGCAAAGTGATAACCTATTCATGTAAATTATGATCAGAAGGATCATAAAGGCAGACTGATAATAAATGTTTTGGGAACTGCATAAAGTTCTATAAAGCTTGAAAACTTCACTTTTGGATGTGTGGATGATTCAGTGTGACATCTGAAATGATGGTGATAGAACAGACGGCAGGTTACTTATTTTTCTGACTTTCTGGGGTTGATGGCTTGAATTTTCTGAGCTGTGAAGGGTAGCTAAGTAAATTTGCTTGTGTTTTAGTGCATCTGTAACTGGTGTAGCATATCTACACAGAAATATGTCTCTCTAGGCAGAGTTCTTATAATGAGCTCAGTGCCTGGTTTTCCTACTCTGAAGGCTTATCTGGGTTTTGACAAGAGTCAGGAAGGATCTCTTCATTGTAGTTCTCCATCTGTGGCTATATTCCAAGGGATGTTTGTAACAGAAGTTTGTGGGGACAGTGGAAAAACCTAGTGAAGAATGCCTGAATCCTCACCATAGGATGAGAACAGAGCTTTTCCACAGCAGTGTGAATCCAAGACCCCTTTCCTAAGGAACCCTCAAGCCCCCAGCTTTTAGCCAATGTATTTAAGTCTGTTTCTGATTATTTTTTTTCCTAGCACTGCCCAGATGTTCTGAATTTCTCCTGTGTTCCATGAAGTTTCTGACATGTGCTACTCTGAACCAAGTTGTCACTTCCTTATAGGCCTTTTGTTGAGGTGGTAAAAAATGATCAGTTCCTGATATGTAATCACTCACATGTTCTTCCCTCCCTCCCTCCCTCACTTCTTTCTGTCCTTCCTTCCTTCCTTCCTCCTTCCCTCCCTCTCCCCCTCTTTCTTTCTGTTTAAAAATGTTTTATTTAATATTTCACAAAAAATTTGTAAGACTCAAAGTAAATATAGTCAATAATATTATGATAACATTTTACGGTAACAGATGATAACTACAGTTATCGTGGTGAGCATGCATACTGTATAGAATTACTATGTTCTGTACCTGACACTAATATAACATTGCATGTCAACTATACTTCAATAATAAATTTTTTTAAAAAAAAGACTCAGGAAGACAGCTTTCGGTCACAAGTGAATGAGACAGTAGTAATTTAAACTCTACTGTGGAAGCATATTTAATATACACTCTGTTATGAGTTATTTATACAATGTTATATATAAATAATTTAAACTATGCAGGCCAAGTTTTTTTTTAATTAGATCGGCATATAGAAGACACTTGTGATTAAATTTTAAGATTGGTAAAGCCAATTTCAAGATACTTATTTTTTGAATATAGATTTACCAGTACAAATAGGTTAACTAACAAAATAGTAATCCTCAAAGATCCTCTCTTTGTCCCATGCTCACACATTTATAATATGAGTCTATTTGCTAATTTCCCTTCTTGTAGTTACTCTTCAAATTACAGTAGTTAGGCATTGAGTTCCCTGTGCATTTCACCTATTTCCTTTATTTCAACCTTCCCATTTGCCATTCTCTTTTTCTGGAAAAAACCAATGCAACGATTTCCATTGCCACAACTGTAGTAACAGCAGTAATGCTAGCTCTTAGACGCTGCATTGAAAATTCAGGTTCTTTTTCATTAACATAGTAAATTAGAGTTTGACCAGGATCCAGATTTCTCACTGTTTACTTTAAATACCTTGTCTCTATATGCGATATTTGTAAGGAAGCATTTTCTAAAATTTTCTATTAATCACTAATGGCCTTTGTTCTTTGTTAGAGTATTTTTCAAGCATTTTTGATTGTGATTCACACTAAGAAACACATTTTACATTGTGATCCGTTATACCAATATATGTATATATATTAATGAAAAGAAAGTGAGTTCATGAGATAGTATTTTTATCATTATGATATACAATGCACTTACTTATTTTTCTATTCTAGTCTCATCTATATTATTAAGCAATGTGGTTTGGAACCACACAATTGATTTTCTGACCTGTTAATAGATCAGAAACCTCAACTGATAAGTAATTGCTTAGAAATGCATCTTTGCCTTCTCTCTGACTGCTCTCTGTTCTCCCTTATGTTTTCATGCCAACACTATGCTGGTTGGGGTTCATTCCTTTTGGCAGGAGAGTAACTTCCAGAGCTGGATGTGTGTTGAACATTTTTCATTCTTGGTTGGAACCACAGACACTATGACCCCTGCTATAACATTTTCCAAGTATCCCTCCTGGGAAATGGCTACAATATTCTCAGCAGCTCAGAGTTCACTTTGAACCATTTCATCCCATTCATTGTTGTATGGGCTCTACATGGACTCTGTGACATATTTTCCCATTTTCTGTCAGCGGTCCCGCTATACTCATGTTGAGTCAGGCATGTGCATAGGGCAAAGTGGGCTAATGTGCTCTAAATTCCATTCTGGCTTTCTAATCTATAAGTCATGATAGATGATGCCAGGGAGAATACATTTGTTTTTTTTCCCTCTCAGGTTTATTGAGATATTATTAACACATAACATATGTAAATTATATGTTATATAACAACATAATTACTTTATATATATATACATATATTGTGAAATGATTACAACAATAAGGTTGGCTAACACCACCATCACCTCACATAATTACCTCTTTTTGTGGTGATAACATTTAAGATTTGCTTTTTAAACAACTTTTAAGTATATAATGCAGTATTGTTAATTATGGTCATCATGCTCTACTTTAGATCCTAAGAACTTATTAATCTTATAGCTGGAAATTTGTACTCTTTGACAAACGTCTCCCCATTTCCCTCACCTCCAGCCCCTGGCAACTATTATTTGACTCTCTATTTCTACGAGTTTGGTCTTTTTAGATTCTATATGTAAGTGAGATCATACAATATTTTATTTTTCTCTGTCTGAGTAATGCTGCAATGAACAAGGGGGTGCAGATATTTCTTTGAGATAGTGATTTCATTTCTTTCAGATATATACCCAGGATGGGGTTGCTAGATCATATGGTAGTTTTTATATTTAATTTTTTTAAGAGCCTCCATACTACCTTCCATTAGTGGCTATGCAAGTTTACATTCCTACCGAAGTGCACAAGGGTTCCTTTTTTCTACATCCTTGGCAACACTTATTATTATCTCTTGTCTTTTAATAATAGCCATCCTAACAGATGTGAGGTTTGTTTGTTTTTTGTTATTGAGTTGTAGGAATTTCTTATCTACTTTGGCTATTAACCCCTTCTCAGATATATGGTTTGCTAATATTTTCTCCTATTCTGTAGGTTGTCTTTTCATTGTGTTGATTATTTGATTTGCTGTGCAGAAACTTTTTAGTTTGAAATAGTCACACTTAATAATTTTTGCTTTTGTTGCTTGTGCTTTTCATGCTATATCAAAAAAAATCATTGTCAAGATGAATGTCAAGGAGCTTTTTCTCTATGTTTTTGAGGTTTGTCTCTGTTTTTTTTTTTTTTTTTTTTTTTCTAGTAGTTTCACAGTTTGGGGTCTTCCATTTAAGTCTGTAATCCATTTTGAGTTAATTTTTGTGAGTGATGTGAGATAGGAGTTCAGTTTTATTCTTTTGCATGTGGATATCTAGTTTTCGCAATACCATTACTTGAAGCGACTCTTATTTTCCCACTTAGTATTCTTGGCTACGAATTATCAGTTGACTGTGTATGCATAGGCTTTTTTTCCAGATTCTTTTTTTTTTTTTTTAAAGATTTTATTTATTTATTTGAGAGAGAGAATGAGAGAGAGAGAGCATGAGAGGGGGAGGGTCAGAGGGAGAAGCAGACTCCCTGCCGAGCAGGGAGCCCGATGCAGGACTCGATCCTAGGACTCCAGGATCATGACCTGAGCCGAAGGCAGTCGCTTAACTAACTGAGCCACCCAGGCGCCCTCCAGATTCTTTATTCTTTCTGTTGGTCTCTGTGTTTGTTTTTATGCCAGTACTTTGCTGTTTTGATTACTATAGCTTTGTAATAAAGTTTGAAATCAGGAATTGTGATGCCTCCAGCTTGTTTCTTCTTTCTCAGGATTGCTTTGGTTATTCAGGGCCTTTTGTGGTGCAATACAAATTTTAGGATTGCTTTTTCTATTTCTGTGAAAATGCCATTAGAATCTTGATAGAGATTGCATTACATCTATAGATCACTTCAGGTAGTATGGTCATGTTAATAATATTAATTCTTCTGATCCATGGATATGGGATATTTTTCTGTTTATTTGGGTCCTCTTCAACGCCTTTTATTAATATCTTATAATTTTCAGTATACAGATCTGTCACCTCCTTAAATATATTCTTAGGTATTTTATTATTTTTGATGCTATTGTAAATAGGATTGTTTTCTTTATTTCTTTTTTAAATAGTTGTTAGTGTATACAAATTCAGTTGATTTTTATATATTGATTTTTTGTCCTGCAACTTTACTAAATTTGTTTATTCTAACCATTTTTTGGTGAAGTCTTCAGGATTTTCTCTATGTAAGATCATATCATCTGCAAACAGATACAGTTATACTTCTTCCTTTCCATTTCAGATGCCTTTTATTTCTCTTTCTTGCCTGATTGCTCTGGCTAGGACTTCCAATACTATGTGAATAGGAGTGGTGGATACCCTATCATGTTCCAATTCTTAGTGGGAAAGATTTCAACCTTTTGCTTTTGAGTATGGTGTTAGTTGTGGCTTTGTCATATATGACTTCTGTTCATCTAGGGTATGTTTCTTCTATACCCAATTTTGAGAGCTTTTAACTGTAAAAAGTTTGTTAAATTTTGGCAAATGCTTCTTCTGCATCTACTGATTGACCGTATGATTTTTATCTATCATTCTATTAATATAGTGTATCACATCTATTGATTTACATATGTTGACCCATCCTTACATGCCAGGGATAAATCCCACTTGATCATAGCATATGATCCTTTTAATATATTATTGAATTCAGTTTGCTAGTATTTTGTTGAGATTTATATTTCATCAGAGTTATTGGCCTGTAGTTTCTTTTCTTACAGTGACATTATCTGGCTTTGATAAGGGTAATGCTGGCCTTGTAAGATGAGTTTGGGAGTGTTCCCTCCTTTTTAATTTTTTTTAAGAGGTTGAGAATTGGCATTAATTCTTTAAATGTTTAGTAGAATTCACCAGTGAAACCACTTGGTTCTGGGCTTTTCTTTGTTGCTCTGTTCAGTTTTCTATGTCTTCATAATTCAATCTTGGTAAGTTTTATGTTTTAAGAATTTATCTATTTCTTCTATGTTATCCAATTAGTTTGCATAAAATTGTTCATAGTTTTTATGATTCTTTATATTATTATTGAATCAGTTTTAATGTCTCCTCTTTCATTTCTAATTTTAATAATTTGAATCTTCTCTCTTTTTTCTTAGTCTAGCTAAAGGTTCATTAATTTTGTTTATCTTTTCCAAAAAAACAACTTTTAATTTTATTGATCTTTCCTATTGTTTTTCTGATCTCTGTTTTGTTTATTTCTGTTCTGATAATTATTTTCTATCTCAGCTAACTTTGGGCTTGGTTTGTTCTTTGCTTTCTGGTTCCTTAGGGTGTGAAGTTAAATTACTTACTTGTCATCTGTCCTTTTACTTAATTTAGGTATTTATTGCTATAAACGTCCCTCTTTTTTATTTAAAGATTGTATTTATGTATTTCAGACAGAGGGAGAGAGCAGGAGCGGGGGAAGGGGCAGAGGGAGAAGCAGACTCCCCGCTGAGCAGGGACCCCCCCCCAACGTGGGGCTCGATCCCAGGACCCTGGGATCATGACCTGAGCCGAAGGCAGACACTTAACCAACTGAGCCACCCAGGCGCTCCTAAACTTCCCTCTTAAAACTGCTTTTGCCAACATCCCATAAAATTTTGACATGTTGTTTTTTATTTTCATTTGTTTCACTATATTTAAAAAAAATATCTAAGATTCTTAAAATTTTATTTTAATTATGGTATAGTTAACATACAATGTTATATTAGTTTTAGGTGTACAATATAGTGATTCAACAATTCCATACAACACCTGTGCTCATCAGGACAAGTGCACTCCTTAATCCCCATCACCTATTTAACTCATCCCCCCATGCCCCTCTCCTTGGGTAACCATCAGTTTGTACTTTATAGTTGAGTCTGTTTCTTGATTTGTCTCTCCCTCTCTCTTTTTTTTCACCCTTTGCTCATTTGTTTTGTTTCTTAAATTCCACATATGGGTGAAATCATATGGTATTTGTCTTTCTCTGACTTATTTTACTTAGTATTATACTCTTTAGCTCTACCCATGCTGTTACAAATGGCAAGAATTCAGTATTTTTATGCCTGAAAAATATTCCATATATATATAATATATACATATGTATATATATCTATATATATCTATATATAAAATATTCCATATATATATCCCTCTGCTTTATCCATTCATCAATCGATGGACATTTGGGCTGCTTCCATATCTTGGCTATTGTAAATAATGCTGCTATAAACATAGGCATGCATGTATCCCTTTGAATTAACGTTTTTGTATTCTTTGAGTAAATACCCAGTAGTGTGATTGCTGGGTCATATGGTAGTTCTATTTTTAACTTTTTGAGGAACCTACATACTGTTTTCCACAGTGGCTGCACCAGTTTGCATTCCCACCAACACTGCACAAGGGTTCCTTTTTCTCCACATCCTTATCAACACTTGTTGTTTCTTGTGTTGTTGATTTTAACCATTCCGACAGGTGTGAGGTGATACCTCATGGTAGTTTTGATTTGCATTTCCCTGATGATGTGTGATGTTGACCATCTTTTCATGTGTCTGTTTCAATATATTTTTAAAAATTCTTTTTGAATTTTTCTTTGACCCATTGGTCATTCAGGAACATGTTGTTTAACCTCTACATATTTGTGAGTTTTCCAGTTTTCTTATTGTAATTCTTGTAATTGATTTCATACCACTGTTGTTAGAAAAGATACTTGGTATGACTTCAGTCTTTTTACATTTGCTAAGGCCTATTTTGTGACCTAATAAGTTATCTGTTCTGGAGAATGTTCCTTGTGTATTTGAGAAGAATATGTATTCTATTGCTGTTGGGTAGAATGTTCTGAACATATATATTAAGTCAGTTTGGTTTAAAGTATAGTTCATGTCAAGTATTTCCTTACTAGTTTACTGTCTGGATGATCTGTCCATTGTTGAAAGTGGACTACAAAAGTCTTCTATTATTGTATATTGCTTATTTCTCTGTTCAGATTTGTTAGTATTTGCTTAATATATTTAGGTGCTCTGAAATTGGGTGCATATATATTTACTATTGTTACATCCTTTTGATGAATTGACACCTTTATCATTATATAATAATGTTCTTTTTTTCTTGTTACAATTTTTGACTTAAACTCCATTTTGTCTTATATAAATATAGCTACCTCTACTCTCTTTTGGTTTCCTGTGGTAGTTAGCCTGGCTCACCTGGAGTCTGAGTTGTTGTTGTTTTTTTTTTTTTGACGGCTAATTGAGAACCTGGAGCTACAGGAACTGGCCCACTCTGTAAGAACTAGATGGAATTGAGATTCATGGGATTCATGTAGCCTGGGTTCTGGGGAGCCTGCCAGGAGTCTGGTGCCATGGAAGCTGCCAGCACCAAAGTGGGCAAAGGGCTTGGGTTTGGTAACCCTGTTGGGAGACCAAGGCCATGGGAGTTGGCCAACAATGAGATCGACTGGGAGCCTGGTTCTGCAGGAACTTTCCTGGGAAATGGGATCTGAAAGTTACTGGGATGGGCTAGCTTGAGATCCTGCCGGGAATCTGGTGCTCTGGAAGCCAACTGGGGCCATAGTAGCCAGATGGGGTCACTAGTGCCAGCTGGCATACATTTCTTAAAACTGACAGTCCAATGCTTACCTTTAGAATTCCCTATTTAGCTCACAATGACTCATATATCTTCCAATCCATAGTAATGGCTCCTTATAGCCACTATGAACATTAAGGTACAGCTCCTCTCCTGCTGCTGTCATCTCCACCAGTCACACAGTGGGTATCTGATCCAACATGGGAGTTGCATGAACATTTAGAATTGGTGCTGGGAGTCAGCAAAGAGAAGTTGGAAAGACTACAAAAAGGCCAGTGTAGCGAGCATGTAAAATATGGAGAATAAGTGTCAGGCAAAATTGAGGAGAGAAGCAAGAGTAAACAGTGCAATGACAGGCTTTGTTAAGAATTTTTGTCTTTATTCACAGTGATGGAAAGCCCTTGAGAGTTTTAAGAGGATGAGGCTGGAGTGGAGAGGGTGATATCACCAGTTTAGCATGGTGAAAGGTCAGTTGGGCTGTAATAGCCAAACTATTGGAGGAGGCCAGATTATGTGGTAGTAGATTATCCAGAAGGTGATTTCAGTAGTCCAGGAAAGTTGTGATGACAGTTAGAATTAGGGAGGTGGTGGTGGAAATAGAGAGAAATGGATATATTGGCAGATCTAAAAAAAATTAGTCATCATTGTCATAAATTTGAACTGTTTTTTGCTTTGGGTTTTTTCTCCTTCCTTCCTTCCTTCCTTCCTTCCTTCCTTTCTTTCTTTCTTTTTTTCTTGGCTTGTAATGCTTAGGGTGGGGAAATTCTCCACAAATAAGACATTGTTTTGATTTAGTCCAATAACTGTGACTAAGACAACTGAAGTAGATATTTAATCTATAATATAAAAGCTGAGCCTCATTTTGCCATAAAGATGATTAACTTATTATATTTATATTTAACATACTAGAGTCAGAGGAAGAAAAAAAGAATATATTTATTTAAAAAGATTTTTATTTATTTATTTGAGAGAGAGAGAGAGAGCAAGCATGAGCAGGGGGAGGGGAAGAGGGAGAGGGAGAAGCAGACTCCCCACTGACCAGGGAGCCTGATGCAGGGCTCAATCCTGGGACCCTGAGATCATGACCTGAGCCAAAGGCAGATGCTTAACCAGCTGAGCCACCCAGGTGCCTCAATAATTTTTTTTTAAAGATTTTATTTATTTATCCATTTGAGAGAGAGAATGAGACGGGGGAGGGTCAGAGGGAGAAGCAGACTCCCCGCTCAGCAGGGAGCCCGATGTGGGACTCGATCCCGGGACTCCAGGATCATGACCTGAGCCGAAGGCAGTCGCTTAACCAACTGAGCCACCCGGGCGCCCCTGTGCCTCAATAATTTATTTGAATAGGAGTGAAGTCATTTAGAGACAGGAGCAGCAATATGTTAATAAAAAGATAAGTCCAAGAATATATAGCTTTTAAGGATTCACTTGATACTCTTTGATTGGTTATGTGTGACTCTTCCTAAATGATGGCAAGATATTCAAATACTTATTTATCTGCTCTGTGGTATTGGTGTTTGTAATATCAATAGAATAAAAACCATATAAAAATAAGTATATGATATACACATACATTTACTGGAATGATTACTGTTAAGTGTGTTTTGAGATAGAGTTATCTGTTCTGATGCTTATTCTCACTTTCAAATTAGGAAGAAAGAGATTTAATTTCCTTAGTGGAGGGAAGACTTTCTGGAAAAAAAATCACCCAAGTTAAGACTGGCTTAACTGGTGGATCTTTGTACCTTTCATTGCCCAAACTTTAGTGATTTTTTTTGTTTTTTATTAATGGAGGTGATTGACTGGAACAATTCATTACATATCTTTCTTGGCATTTAAGCCATTCTATCAAAATATTCTAAAAATTACATTTCACCTGGTAGTGGACATTAAAAAAATGAGTTTTCTTGAGGAACAAAAACTCAGAGCCCAATTTCATCCTATCTATATGCTTAGCTCATTACTTTACAAGAAATTACATCTTTGGAAATTGCCAGTAACTGTTTTTGGAAAGAACAAGATATCCACTGTGGTAAAAAGAAAAATGAATAAATGAAACTGCTATAGAGAATACAGACTTCTTTTAAAATTTTATTTAATTAGATTACCCCAGGTATCCCATACTTATTTTCTAGTCTGATGAAAAAATTTTAGACTTTTTTCACATTTAACTTTGAAAACAGTGAGAACTTTGATAACATTCATGCTAAAATTATTTTTCCTTGGTTTCTTTCTATCTAATGCTGAACTTATTTTTTTTAAAGAATAAATGCAATCAATTTCTGCACTTTAAATGTATTTTTTGGCCTAATGTCTATTTAGTAGTCAAAGTGTACCGAATTGGTGATATCAGGAAATTGCCTATGTCCTGCAGAGTACATTTTTTAGTCATTCAATATTGAACTTAATTTTAATGGGGGACGTAATCAAGTTAAACAATGATGGTGACCCTAGAGAATAAATGATCATTGCTAGGCCTACAGGCTTGCATGGGATATGATGGAAGGAGAAGGAAGGAAAGCAAATCTAGATTGATGGCTGTGTCGATGGAGCATGGGCTAAGAAAACCATTTTGGAGGAGTTCATGCCTGACTCGAGGGTTGAAGGGTGTGTGGAATCCAGGCAGAAGGTGTAGGAGGTAGGAAGGGACTTGGTTCAGTGGTGCAAAGAGCACAGCGTGGAAGGCTGAGAGATGGCACTGAAGAGGAAGCAGTGACTAGATTATGACAGGCCTTCCATGCCACACTAAGAAATTAGAACTTTACCTTGAAAGATTTAGGTGGATGGATGAAATGACTAAATTCTGTACTTTAGAGATGCATTTCTGTACTGCAGTCATGATGATCATCATTATAGCAGGGACTCTTTTACTGACTACTTGCTATGCCCCAGACATTGTTACTTTAAGTAACTTTTAAGGCAACATTACTCATTTTACAACCTAGAAAATAGGCTCTGAATGTTTAAACTACTTGTCTAGAGGTATATGAATTCGAAGTGGTCAAGCTTGGATGTAGCTCCAGATATAGGTGACTGTAATTCAGTCTCCCTAAACACTGTGTAGTCGGCCTTCCACAAACCCTAAATTTAAACAGGTAAAAAAAAAAAAAAAAGAATTTTCATAGACTCTCAAACATAATCATTTTGAGAAGTTGTCTCATTTTCCATCATTTTGTGTTAGACTTGACCAATTACATGCATCTATTAAGTCAGTTTTTCTGAAGAAAACTAGAGAGTATCATGGAAAATCCAGTTTATTGACAAGTTGAAAGCCAGTTTGATGACACACTGCCAGCTTGAAGGAGGAAGAGAAGCCTAGTGCTTGGGGACAGAGAGACCTGCGGTGGACCCAAGAACCAACTCAATTTTTGCATGAAACCTTGAGGGGAGGGAAGAACCTAAGCTTTTTGATCCTCCATTTTATGATTGGTGACATAGACATAATAATAGTTACCTTTTAGGGTTGTTACGTAGATTACAAGAGGTAATGTCTATAAAAACCCCCCAATTTAGTGCTTGAATAAATTATTATTACCTCTAATCTATGGATTTTGACTTGGAAATATGGGACACCTTGGGAAAAGTGCCTCAAGTGTATTTGGGGAATGTACAGGTGCTATAACAGTTGAGTCTATTTAAGAACAGTGATAATTGGGTTGAAAACTTCAGAAGGCATGATACTTATACATACACAACCTTATATTACAAAATGGTACAAAAATCATTGACACCTGAGTTATTTTATATTGTGGTATGTCTATAAGGATTAAGATATTTATTTATCATTTTGAGATAAATCCCATGAAAAGAAAAAAATAAAGAGATGCCATATAAAGTAGTTACAATTATAAAACTGGTAGAACCAAGAGGAAGAGAATAGCAAGCTGTAGAGTTATGAGAACTTAAATATGGGTTAACACCATGGTAGTAGAAATGATGGAAAAAGCTCAAGACAAGAACATGGCTCTAATAGTCTATGCAGTTAATGTGCAGTTCCTATATTGATGCAATACTTTAATTTTATTGCAAGGAATATTGCTTAATTGATGTGATCCATGAACTGGGGCTAGAAGAGCGTTTTACAAGGCATGCATTTCCTTTGGGTTGGTATTTCTTGTAGGGACTTTTGGTCATACTGCTTTAACTAAAATTGATTGTGGCTCTGGAGGATAAAATTGGTATATTTAGATCAATCAATGCTTTTTCCCAAGGACGATGCTGTAATTACTTTATGGGGAGCCAAAGGAACCAGATAGAAAGAGGAAGTGGGCAGATGAATCATCACATGGACAGACTGTGAGCATGGCCGAATTCCTATGTGACCAAGAAGATGGGCTCTAGTTGAAGGCTCACAACCCAGACTGCCTCTGAGGGGTAATCATTCAGTCTGAGGGAGAATGCTCATTACTTGTGGGCACAAATATTAAACTGCAAACAGCTACTGGTCCCTTTGGAAGAAACTGGAAATTAGACCTGTATTTGTAGGTTTTAAAGAAAGCATTAAATATGATTTTTGGTTATCAAAATGACAAATCAGAGTTTTCCATTATATGCCAGTTCTTATGGATGAATCATTTTATCCCTGTTATTCTCATTCTCTGAACACAATTGTTACCTAATTCAACCATGTGGAAATTAATCATTTACTTCACTGTAGCCCATCATGTGTTGTTTCTTAACTCGTTTTTGGTTTAGATTAATATTCAAGAAGCACTGATTGATTGTCGTGCTTGCTTTCCTTGTTTTGCCAAATCTATTGTAGCTCTCCAGGACAAGAACTAGGTTTTAATGCGGGGCGCCTGGGTGGTTCAGTTGGTTAAGCGTCTGCCTTCGGCTTAGGTCATGATCCCAGGGTCCTGGGATCAAGACCTTTGGCTCAGGTCATGATCCCAGAGTCCTGGGATCAAGTCCTGCATGGACTCTCTGCTCAGTGGGGAGCCTGCTTCTCCCTCTCCCTCTGGCTGCAGCTCCCCTTGCTTGTGCTTGCTCTCTCTCTCTCTCTGTCTCTCTCTGTCTCTCTCTGTCAAATAAATAAACAAAATCTTAAAAAAAAAAAAAAGAACTAGCTCTTAATGCTCTTTGATACTCCAGATTTCCTAACCCTGTGCCCTGCAGTGCTTAATAATTATTGGTTAGTTGAAAATTAGGGTGGTTGTCCTTAAAGCTGCAACTCAAATACAAGCAAGCAAAAAATTTTGAACAAGTCAAATTCTAAATAATTAAAAACCTGATAAAATAGCATGTAAATTCTCAGAAGCATTTTTTGAATAGACAATGGTATTTTAATTGAATAGTAATTCCACTGAATGAACACAGTGTATGAAAAAATAAAACAGAAACCAGATTTGAGTGTATACTGTTTCTGTGCATCTGGCTTATTAGGAATGCTTTATTATTTTTGTTTTTGTTTCTTTAATAGCCTTTATTCTTTAGAGCAGTTTAGGTTCACAGCAAAATTAATGTGAAGGAACATTATATCCTTTATATCCCCTGTCCCCACACATACATAGCATCCCCTATCAACAACCCCCACAAAGGTAGCACAATTTTTACAATTGGTGAGCCTACATTGACACATCATTATCGCCTGGAGTTACATTAGAGTTCATTTTTTTTTTTTTAAAGATTTTATTTATTTATTTGACAGAGAGATAGAGAGAGAGCACAAGCAGGCAGAGAGGCAGGCAGAGGGAGAGGGAGAAACAGACTCTCCACTGAGCAGGGAGCCCGACGTGGGGCTCGATCCCAGGACCCTGGGATCATGACCTGAGCTGAAGGCAGACGCTTAACCGACTGAGCCACCCAGGCGCCCCTAGAGTTCATTCTTGGTGTTGAATATTCTATGGGTTTGGACAAATTTATAATGACAAATATCCATCATTTTAGTATTATACAGGGTGGTAGTTTCACTGCCCTAAAAATCTGCTATGCTCCACCTATTCATCCCTTCCTTCCCCCAACCCCTGGCAACACCAGTCTTTTTACTCTCTCCATAGTTTTGCCTTTTCCAGAATATCATATAGTTGGAATCATGCAGTATGTAGCCTTTTCAGATTGGCTTCTTTACTTAGTAATATGTATTTAAGTTTCCTCCATGTCTTTTCATGGCTTGATAGCTCATTTTCCTTTTGCGCTGAATAATTCTATTATCTGCATATACTACAGTTTATAACTCTCCATTCACCTACTGAAGGACATTTTGATTACTTCCAAGTTGGCAACTGCGAATAAGCTGTATAAACATCCATGTGCAGGTTTTGTGTGGACATAAGTTTTCAACTCCTTTGGGTAAATACCAAGGAGTGAGATTGCTGGTTCATATGTTGAATATGTTTAGTTTTATAAGAAATCGTAAATCTGCCTTCCAAAGTGGCTATACCATTTTGCCTTCCCATCAGCAATGAATGAGAATCCCTGTTGCTCCATATCCTCACCAGCATTTGGTGTTGTCAATGTTCTGGATTTTGGCCATTCTAATGAGTTGTGTAGTGGTGTCTCATTATTGTTTTAATTTGCATTTCTCTGATGACATTCGATATGGAGCATCTTTTCATATGCTTATTTGCCATCTGTGTAACTTCTTTGGTGAGGAGCATCTTTTCATATGCTTATTTGCCATCTGTGTATCTTCTTTGGTGAGGTGTTTGTTAAAGTTTTTGGCTCATCTTTTAATCTGGTTGTTTGTTTTTTAACTGTTGAGTTTTAAGAGTTCTTTGTATATTTTGAGTAACAGTCCTTTATCTGGTTTGTCTTTTGCAAATATTTTTCCCAGTCTGTGGCTTGTCTTCTAATTCTCTTGACATTGTCTTTCAGAGAGCAGAAGTTTTTAATATTAATGAAATCTAATTTATTGATTCTTTCTTTCATAGATGGTGTCTTTGGTATTGTATCTAAAAAGTCATCACCATACCCAAGGTCATCCAGATTTTCTCCTATGTTATCTTCAGGAGTTTTATATTTTTGCATTTTACATTTAGGTCTGTATTTCATTTTGAATTAATTTTTGTGAAGGGTATAAGGTCTAGGTCTAGATTCATTTTTCTACAGGTGGCTGTCCAGTTGTTCTAGCATCATTTGTTAAAAAAAAAAAAACTCTTTCCTGATTGTATTGTATTGTTCCTTTGTCAAAGATCAGTTGATTATATTTTTGTGGGTCAGGTTTTTTTTTTTTTTTAAGATTTTGCACTTTTTTTTTTTTTAAGATTTTATTTATTTATTTGACAGAGGCAGACAGTGAGAGAGGGAACACAAGCAGGGGGAGTGGGAGAGGGAGAAGCAGGCCTCCCTTGGAGCAGGGAGCCCGATGTGGGGCTTGATCCCAGGACCCTGGGATCATGACCTGAGCTGAAGGCAGACCCTTAATAAATGAGCCACGCAGGCACCCCTCAGTTGCACTTCTTAAAGAGTGAGATATGAGAATTCTGAATTAACTGTTACAGTTTATATTCATTTATCATTGTCTTAACCACAAATGTTATGTGAAAGGTACTGTAATGAGACTTCAGATTGTTCCAAAACAGAATTCTTGATCTCATCGGAGTATAAGGCAGATTATGTAAATCCTTTCTGGGTTTCTTTTCTTTAATTAATCCTTATTGAACTGTCTCCAGTGATCGAACAAGTTTTTGATGTTTTGATTGAAAGAATTTAACTAAAAAAGCATCTCATTTGGTTCCATGTACTGGAGTGGTGTTCTAGAGAAGGAGGTGTTAAAGTGTTAGAGGTGGAGGGGGTACCATAAGCTTACCTTAAACTATGAAAACTCAGTACTATAGAGTGACATCTTGAAGGTAATGTCAAATACTATCTCTAAGGGGAAATGAATTCTGTAGGAAACATACCCTCCCCCCCCCCCCCTTTGGAACAAGAGATCATTTCTGCATTTCTTTAGGGCTCAGAGTTGTAATTTGGCTTAGAGATGCATGGAACGTCAGTACTTTCTAACCATTGTTACTGATTGGAGGAGAGCAATGACAAATGATCAAAGTAGCATCTTGGTCCCTCAGCACTGCCTGGTCTTTTACCACAGCCTCTTAGTTGGTCCCTCTGCCACTCTTCTGAAAACACTCAAATCTGTTCTCTACATGCAGCTAAAGTGCTCTTCTTAAGGGGATAAGTAATGCTTAGTGGTTTTATTTTTTTGCTCACAACATGTAAGTAGCAGCACCCTAGCACACCATCTGAAGCCCTGGCTGTTTCCTTGGGTTCATCTCTTGCTATGCTCTCCCACACTTTATGCTCCAGGGATTCTAAACTACTCACAGCAACCTGTTATATGCCACACTGTTTTTGAATACTCTTTTTTTTAAAAAAAGATTTTTTTTATTTATTTATTTGACAAGCGATGAGAAGGAACACAAGCAGGGGGAGTGGGCGAGGGAGAAGCAGGCTCCCCGCTGAGCATGGAGCCCAATGCGGGGCTCGATCCCAGGACCCTGGGATCATGACCTGAGCCGAAGGTAGATGCCCAACTACTGAGCCACCCAGGTGCCCCTGTTTTTGAATACTCTTGTCTCTCTGGATGCTATGCCATTATCCCCTTCTTTTCCAGTCAAATTTATTTCAAAACAATGCTTATATCTAGGTTAAATGTCGATAAAGTTTTTACTTAAACAGGGATGCCTGGGTGGCTCAGTCATTAAGCGTCTGCCTTCGGCTCACGATCCCAGGTTTGTGGGATCGAGCCCCGCATCGGGCTCCCTGCTCAGCGGGAAGCCTGCTTCTCCCTCTCCCACTCCCCCTGCTTGTGTTCCCTTTCTCACTGTCTCTCTCTCTGTCAAATAAATAAATAAAATCTTTAAATTTTTTTTTTTTTTTACTAAAACAAAAACACTGCTCAGGTGCTATTTCTTCCTGAGCTCCACAGATAGACGTAATCCTCCAGCTCCACAGACTTCCTGAGCTCCACAGATAGACGTAATCATTCCTGGACCTCTACATCTGTTGTTGTTGTTGTTTTTGCATATACTGCACCCCTGCTTTTAAAAATCATTCACAACCCATGGGTTAGCCCAGTGATGGGTATTAAGGAGGGCACATACTGCATGGAGCACTGGGTGTTAATACGCAAACGATGAATCATGGAACACTACATCAAAAACTAATGATGTACTCTATGGTGACATAACAAAATAAAAAAAATCATTCACAATCTAATATTGCATTTCAATGACCTATTTATATGTTCTGTTTCAGACTATGAGAAATCTGAGGGCTGAAATCACTTTGGCTTCTGGTAGTGCTGGGGTTATCCCATAGAACTCTATAGAAGCTAGTTAGGCTGAATTGCATATCAAAAAAATATGAATGATTAGAATAGAAGAGGACTTGAGTTGGAGCAGTGGGAAGACGGGTCCCAGTCACCTGAGGGCCAGCTACAAATTTTCTTTTGGCACTAGATTATCTTCCTCATCATTTGCAATTTTTCTTAAATTAAAATTGCCATGACTTTCCCAATGACACTAAATAATGGTAAAAGGAAATGACCCAAACACATGCCGGTATACATGACTGATCATTTGACAGTTTGGGCCAACAAAAATGACTAGGTGGATAATCAAAGGTTACTACTTAAAATGTGACTATGGATCCATTCAGTTCCCTTAAATATTTGGGCAATTTCTACTGAGTGCCAGTAGTAGGCACGTTGGGAAATGCTGGGGACAGAAAAGACAAGCTTGACATGGTCCCTGACTTCCCAAAGTGTGCTGGCCAGTGGGGTTTCTAGATAGTAAACAGGAACTAGGCTACTGGGATATTTACTAGGAATACTATCAGTGTAGTAAATAGCTGAGAAAGGAGCTGTGATATGGGAGGTGCAGGTTTTTATATGATGGAAGCATATATGGGGATGCCTAATGCATACATGGGAATCAGAGCAGGCTTTCCTGAGGGAGTAAAGAAAGCTAAAGATGATCTCAGGCAAGACTTGGGAGTGTGGCATAGGAAAAGTGATGGGAGGACATTTATCGCTTGTTACAGTGCATCATACACATTTGTTTAAATTTCTAGCTGGTTTATATTCTGAAGGAGAAATTATTTTAAAGTTCATTATGTCTTTGGTGGTCTTGCCCTAGGTAAATACCATTTGTATTTCATAAATGCACAGAAAGGCAGTCAGTGTATTTCAGTCATTCATACTTTGGACACCTCATGCAAAATAATTTTCAAAGCATGATTTTCCTTCATGAATATTTAAATAAATCATGAATCACCATCTAAGTGATGAAATACTAATTAATTTTTTCCTTCTTCTGTCATACGACATTAAAAATAGCCTAGAAGAAGGGGGTTAGTTATTGTCATGGCTGTTAACTATGTGAAAATGAAATTAGAAAGATTCACTGTAGAACACTCAGGTTCAACATTTTTTCCCCCTAATTAGTTCCTTATCTCTTACACATATGGAACTCAGATTGATTTTAGTATTATAGTCATGTTTTAACTGTAAAACATGCTAGCATATATTATTTTATATTATTCTATTAGTATAATAAATGATTTGATTGAGATTTGTCCCAGCGTGTTTTACATCAAGAAAATAAAAAGTCAAGTTGGAAAAAGAGTGGTCATGCAAGCTTCAGATCGGGCCTGAGGAGGCATAGTATGTGCAGGTCTGTCTTTCTGTAGGCAGCTCCTCTCCTGCTCCAGTTAACTAAGGTTTCACTTCACCCAGGCACAATATTATTAGCTACTATATTATAACAGAAAAGTTGTGTTTGGCCTGTTTGGGCTATTGTCGTTAAATTATGTTTGTGGCTGCTAATTGCAAAATTTATGGTAATACAAATTACCTTTTTAAACCACCTTAGCCTTGGTACGTGCTCTCGTCTTTAAGGGCTTTAAGTCTCTCTTACCGGTTTTCCTTACAGCACCTGTTGACATTCAAATACTCCTTGCAACCTTATTTCTAGGTCTACTTTGCAACGATGTTGCCATTACAGGTCTCTGATTTAGGATTTGAAGTCGCAGATCTGCATACAGATGCCATGAAGAGAGAGAGAGAGAGGAGAAAGTCCTAGATGATGGCTAATTCATAGCATGGGCTTGTTCAGGACCTGTCATATTTTCTGCTTCTTCAGCACTTTTAAGTGTCATTACTCTGCAGTGTTGGGGCCCTTTATGATAGGAACTTTTTAACCCTCTGGATTTTTATATTTCTGTCCCAAAGATTGCTAATATTTTAAAAAAATTATTTTATTAAGCATCACCTGGGAAATAAGTTGATGGTAAGAATGTATTGCTGTTTGGCTTTTCTACAAATACCAGTTTCCTCAATCTTCTTTCTAGAAATTTAACAAGAAGCAAACATCATTTCCCTTACTATTTCTCTAGAAGCTCTGGTTGGTGCTATGAGTGTACTTGTAAATTATTCCAGAGAATAATCTCTCGGTATGAGTGGTGAGAAGGAACAAAACATCTCACTGGGTACCTTTGGGTAGTAAATGAGGATTACCTCTCATTTCTTGAAACTATACCAATTATGTGGGAAAAAAATCAAGGGCCTACCGTAAAATGAAGGAGATATTTTTTTCCAGACACCACCTAATTCTCTCATAAACATCTAATTTTGCCAGTTCCCTGATGTCAGCTTTGACTTCTTGACTTCTTTTTTGTAGGCATGGTTCTGTGAAAGTGGAAGGGTTTCCTGTCCTGAGGATATAGATAATCCCTGTTACTCCTCAGGTTCTTCCTAACACCTCTGAGGCCCGGAGCAAGAGCACAGATGAACAGCCACATAAAAGATGCCAAATCAAATTTATGTAAATAAAGCTGGTCTTTAAACTAATTTTAAAAAATTCATTAAATTTTACTTAATATTTTCTCAGACTATTTGCAATTCTAGTCAATGTTCATTTAGTGGGCGATGGGTAAAATTAGTATATCATCTTGAGGAGGCCAGGCTAAGAAATCTCAGAAATGGGTATGCAGATTAGTGATATCATGTCCATCATGGTAAAGAATGAACAAATATTTCCAAAAATATTTCATGCTGGGAAAAGTAAAGTAGTACTATGGTATATATTTATTAAATTTTGAAAGCTCATGTTTGACTGTAGGAAGTTAATAATATGATTGCAAAGATTAGCTCAAACTGTCTTGAATCTAATAACATTGTTTTCTAATACTATAATTGTAAATTTATAGAGTTTATGGAGATCAAGCAAAGCTTTTCATCCATAAATCATCTCATGATTATAACTTAAATTTTAATTCAAACATTGTTATGTCTATCAAACACAGGATTCAACTTTTTTTTTTTTTTTTTTAAAGATTTTATTTATTTATTTGAGAGAGAGAGAATGAGAGAGAGCACATGAGAGGGGGGAGGGTCAGAGGGAGAAGCAGACTCCCCGCCGAGCAGGGAGCCTGATGCGGGACTCGATCCAGGGACTCCAGGATCATGACCTGAGCCGAAGGCAGTCGCCCAACCAACTGAGCCACCCAGGCGCCCCAGGATTCAACTTTTCTGCATTTGGCATGAGAATGGAAAAGGGAAATAAGGAAATATTAACATAAAGATCATGTCTTCGGGTTGGACCCTGAAAAAAGAATTTGAGTGTGGGTAGTTTTATTTGGGAGGCGATCCCAGGGAACATTGTCAGGAAAGGAAGGAAGCCAATAAGTGTATTAATAAGCAGATTGCCACTGTGAGTAGCTTGGACCTCAATGCCAGGGTAGATCTTTTGGATACTGTGTAGAGCATATTTGGGTGTCCTACCAGAGGGACAAGCAAGCCTGGGATATTCATCTACTAACTCCCGTCCATCACTGGTTAAGGGCTGCTCCTGAAGTCATTAATTTTCTAGCATTTCTGGTCTTCCAGTTAAAACGTGTTTCTTGAGGTGCCTGGGTGGCTCGTCAGTTAAGCATCTGCCTTTGGCTCAGGTCATGATCCTGGGGTCCTGGGACCGAGCCCCACGTCAGGCGCTCTGCTCAGTGGGGAGCCTGCTTCTCCCTCTGCCTCTATCTGCTGCTCCCCCTGCTTGTGCGCACGTTCTCTCTCTCTGTCAAATAAATAAAATCTTAAAAAAAAAAAAAGAAACATGTTTCTTCAGTCTAAGATGTTCATTCCTCAGGTGGAGGATAGGTGCTTGCAATTAGAAGCTCTTGTACTGGGGGCGCCTGGGTGGCTCAGTCGGTTAAGCATCTGCCTTTGGTTCAGGTCATGATCCCAGGGTCCTGGGATTGAGCCCTGCGTAGGGCTCCCTGCTCAGCCAGGAGCCTGTTTTTCCCTCTCCTCCTCCCCCTGCATGTGCTCTCTCTCTGTCTCTCTGGCAAATAAATAAATAAAATCTTTAAAGGAAAAAAAAAAAGAAGCTCTTGGCCTGAATGACAAAACTGAGGAATATGGTGGGGGTAGAATATGTCTGTTATAGAGGTAATCTTATGGGAAAGGAGAATTTCCAGAACATAGAGAGAAAATGAGAAAGAAGATATGAGAACTGGACAAGAACAGAGGACTTTAATCACATTTGACCAAAGATTTCTATCTTCTTGCTACTTAGGTTAGTCCCACATAAATGAGGGATCAAATTGTTGATATTTGAGATAGTGAGAAACTAATGAGAAAGAATGGCCACTTGATACTATGGATTTGGTGCTTCCACAGTGGGACCAACCCATGTAACATAATAATAAAATATATGTATTGATTTATATGTCAAATTTTTATGAATTTCAGTATATTCTCAATTTGTGATAGGTATGATGAGTTTAAAAGAGAACATTAGCCACAAAAGAGTTACAAAAATTTAAATGTAAAAGGTATAGAAATTGGGATAGATAATAACATCCAAGAAATGAGCATATTAACATTTTCTTCCTGAGCCTTGGTATGGTGTTGGCAATTTAATACATAAGTAAGTTAATTTCATGAGGTAAAGCGAAACCAATTAAGTGGCTTTAGAAAGTCAAAATGATTTTTTTTCAGATCAGTTTACCTGGATTGACTATTTATAATTCATCATCAGACATTATCTGTTGTTCAACATAAGTGATTATAAGAAAAGTGGTAGGTGAGTCTACTTGTAGAAGGAGACAGACAAGAATTTTTGAAAAGTAATTGCTTTATTTCATAAGGTTAATTTCTTTATTTATTTAAGTCTGGATTGTCTGTGATAGCCTAATTATTGACTATGTACTAAAATAGGTCAAATCAGGCATTTTGAATGCTATATTCTTCGTCTTGGAAAAGTTACAGTGATGTTTCAATTTAAACAGTATTATTTTGGAGAGAGATACTATTTCAATTATAGAATACAATTCCTGCTACTTAGAGCAAAGTTTTGGCGTTTTTTTCAACTGCAGAAATCTGAGTACAGCTTAAGGAAAGGGCAAACCTGCATGATGAAATTTAGCAGTGCCATTAAAATACTGCAAGTATGCTAAATAGTTTGTTCTTTTTCACTGTTAAGCCTTTCTAATAAAAGAGGTTCAAAGAAAATGGTAAAGATGATTAAAAACTTAGAAAAAATGACCCATGAGGGAAAAGGTAAAAGAACAGATATTATTTGGCCTCAAGATTGAAGGTCATTTTCATAATTGTCTTCAAGTACTCGTCTAACATTTACCCAAAGTGTGGTACTCTACACATATATC
Organism: Halichoerus grypus; assembly: GCF_964656455.1. Classification (NCBI taxonomy): domain Eukaryota; kingdom Metazoa; phylum Chordata; class Mammalia; order Carnivora; family Phocidae; genus Halichoerus; species Halichoerus grypus. The sequence goes on along the minus strand of NC_135720.1, from coordinate 79,745,714 downwards.
TTCACTAAGGAAAATCAAAGGTAAGATGAACTGAAATTGTAGTATAATGAATTTAATTAGATTGTAAGGAAGAATTTTGGGAGGAAGAGTAAAGGAACTTAAAAATTAGAATGATCAACTGTTGGGAGCTTTGGGTCTTTTATTGAGGGCTTTAAAATATAGAAGATAACTACATTTGATGCTGTTTTAGCAAAGAGGAATGAATGGAATGACTTCTTATAGCTCTATCCATTTTGTAACTGCTAAGCATTTACCTGGCCATTTTCTCAAAATGTGGTCCCTAGACCACCAGCATGTGTATCACCCAGGAACTTGTTAGATATGCAGATTTTCAGGCCCTATCCTAGACCTATGAAACAGACATTATTTGGTCTCAAGACTAAAAATAATTTAGTTCTTTAGTCACTCATTTACTTGATAGTTTTCTTCTGATTAGATTATGGGTTTTTGGGAGGAAGACCACACAGGTAAAGTACATTCTCATTACATCATACGAAGGGTACATGCTATCAAGATGACTTTACTATTGATGTTGACCTTGGTCACCTGGCTGACGTAGTTTCTGTCATGTTTTCCCACTGTATAGTTACTCCTTTCCCTCCTTTTCATTCTGTATTCTTCGGAAATAAGTCACTATGCATGGCCACACTTATGGATTTGGGAGTTATGTTCTACTTCCCTGAGGGTGGAGTATTACATAAATTATTTGGAATTCTTTGGCACAGAATATTTGACTCTCTTAATCAATCAGGCAATTAATTCAATCATTTACTTATAGCAGTATGGACATGTTTTACAACATGGGTTATTCTGACCTTCTTCCCTTGCTGGTTTGTAACTTCCCACTCCAACAGTGAGAAGCCTGACTCCACCATCCATTATCATTTACTTAAGTGTTAATTCAAGTGTAAATATTCTTTCCTCTCCAAAAGTTAACCCAGATTACTTTATAAGGGAGTTTGGATCAAATTTCCATGGCACAGTTGGTTTCTATTTTATTTTTTAGAACTTACTTCAGAAAATAGTAAAGAGCAACAGCTTCCCATCTTCTATATGTACTAGCATAATCTTGATGGCAAAGCCAGATATACACAATACAAGAAAAAAATTAACTCATGAATGTAGCTGCAAAAATGTAAATATTAGCTAACCAAATCCAGTAGTGTATGAAAAAAAGTAATGTATCAGTATTACATGGGGTTTATCCCATAAAGGCAAGGATTGCTCAACATAACATGTGGTAACTCTATTTTTCATTTTCTGAGGAACTGCTATGTTAATTATATTTTTATTTTAATTATATCCAACAGTGAACAAGGGTTCCAATTTCTCCATATCCTTGCCGACACTTGCTATTTTTTATTTCTGTTGTTGTAGCTATCCTAATGGATGTGAGGTGGTATCTCACTGTGGTTTTGATTTGGATTTCCTTACTGGTTAGTGAGGTTGAGCATCTTTTCGTATGCTTATTGGACATTTGTATATTTTCTTTGCAGAAATGTCTATTCATGTTCTTTGCCATTTTTAAAATGGCTTGTTTCTTTTGCTGATGTTTGTACATTCTGGATATTTACCCCTTATAAAATCTGTGATTTGCAAATATTTTCCCCTATTTTAGGTTGCCTTTTCATATTGTTGATTATATTCTTTGAAGCACAGAAGTTTTCAATTTTATGTAATCCAGTTTATCTGTTTTTACTTTTGTTGCCTATAATTTTGGTGTTATATCCAAGAAACCATTGTCAAATCCAATGTCATAAAGCTTTCCCCCATGTTTTCTTCTTAAAGGTTTATAGTTTTAAGTCTTATGTTAGGTCTTTGTGATCTATTTTGAGCTAATTTTTGTATATTTTATAAGGTAAAGGTCCAACTTTATTTTTTTTGCATGTGGATATAAAATTTTCCCAACACCATTTGTTGACAAAAACTGTCTTTTCTCCATTGAATGGTCTTGGCACCCTTGTCAAAAATCATTTGACCATGTATGCAGGATTTTATTTTCGGTCTGTTTTATTCCATTATATGTCTGGAGGTATACTTTAAAATACATTTTATGTCTGAATTAAAAAAAAAATCCAAATTAGCTAATAGCTTGGCTGGGATTCTCACATCTCTTCAAGATGAATAATATATTTTTGAAGAATATATTTTATTCTCCCTCTGTGTCTCAGCTTCTTTTGTTTTGATGCTGTTTTCTTACCTTCCAGGTTAGAAGCCTTCCTCAGATGTCTGGTAATTCTTGGCTGTCTACTCTTGGTTAAAAACAGGGAATAGAAGCCTTACTGGAAACTTTGAATGCATTGTCAAGAATTGTCAACTTTGAACTTTTCTCTAGGGTAGAGTTTCTCAACCTCAGAACTACTGACATTTTGGGCTAGATAATTCTTTGTTATGGGGGGGAGCTGTTCCATGCCTTGCAGGACATAGTGCAGCATCACTGGTCTCTACCTACTTGAAGCTAGTAGCATTCTCTCCAACTGTGATGCCAAAAATGTCTCCAGATATTACCCCCAGTTGAGTACTACTTTAGGGTAGGCTGTTTCTTGGGGGAAGCCCCCATGACCCCCCAATCTTCTTAGGCTAGTCAGATTTCCAGGGAAGAAAGCCTTCTAATCACTTGTCTGGAGGGTATAAAGATGTGCCTTTCAGACGTCTGAGGTCTCACTAGGGGAAGGATATTGGGAATATCTGCATTCATATTGTATGCCTGGGCCATTATTTCCCCTTGCATAGATGTGATAACTAAGCCCTCAACTGTTCCAAACAGCCCTCACCCCCTAGCCCAGAGACCCCTCAACTGTTCTCACAGCCCCCCAGACCAGAGACCTTTTGTTTTCTCTCTCCAAAGATAAACTTTCTGTCAAGATTGAAGGGGTAGTGAGAGAGGCAGGAAATTTAGGAATATAAACACCCTTTTAAAATGAAATCTTCCTTATTTTAGCCCTCCATCTCCACCATTAAGCCCCTCTACCAGAAGTGCCTGATGCTACCTGTTCCTGAACCTTCTGGAAATGCTGTGCTGTAAATTGGGTTGATTTTTAACTTCCCCTGTTACTGTTTTGGGATCTACCTTTCTTGACTCTAAGGCTTTTTAACCTCTAAAATTTTGTTTCTGTGCTCTTTAGTATATTTCTCAGCATTGTCTTAGTCAGTTCAGGCTGCTATAACAAAGTACCACATAGACTAGGTGGCTTATAAACAACAGAAATTTATTTCTCATGTTTCTGGAGACTAGAAATCTGAGATCAGGTGTATTTCTTGTTTAAAAAATTCCTTTTACTGTGGGTTTTAGCAGTGTTTCAGGAAGGAGGAAATTTAGAGATACATTTTCACATTTTAACCCAAAATATTCTATTTTGTTTTTATTTTTTTCTTTTTCTTTTTAAAATTTTTTATTTAAATTCAATTTAGTTAACATATAGTATATTATTAGTTTCAGGGGTAGAATTTAGTGATTCATCAGTTGCATATAACACCTAGTGCTCATTATATCACGTGCCCTCCTTAATGCCTATCACCCAATTACCCCATCCCCTCACCGTCCTCCCCTCTAGCACCCCTCAGTTTGTTCCCTATAGTTAAGAGTCTCTTATGGTTTGGTTCTATTTTGTTTTTAAAGATTTTTGAAATATTCATAAAATTTGATCTATTAAAACAGTGTCTGACTTAGACTTATAAGGGTAAAGTTCTGGGACACCTGGTGGCTCAGTCGGTTAAGTGTCTGCCTTCAGCTCAGGTCATGATCTCAAGGTCCTGGGATTGAGCCCTGCATTGGGCTCCCTGCTCAGCAGGGTGTCTGCTTCTCCCTCTCCCTCTGCTTCTTCTCTCCCCCACCAACTGCTCATGCTCTCTCTGTCTCTCTCGCAAATAAATAAATAAAATCTGTAAAAAGAAAAAAAAAGTAAAGTTCTCAAAAAATTTCATTTGTTTAATTTGTAAGCCTGCTTTTTTGTATTTAACATATTTGAGTCACTGAGATTTGAATTGTCTAAGGGAATTTGATTAATTATATATGTAAGTGGTATTAAATGTTTTAAAAGGATTTAATCTGTTAAACTTATGAATTATTATACATCATTCAAAGAATAAGTGAAATTGAGGTTTCTATTTTTAGCCAAAATTTCAGAAATAAAATCTTTCCATTTTTCTTATGGTGTTAAGTAAAGCTATATTTTAAAATGTATAAATTTAATAAATTAAGTATTAATCAAAATCTTGAAAATAACAGGGAATTTCTTTCCATGCATGAAAGCCTGCCCCTCCATCTCCACATGGTAAAAGACCACTGACAAATGTCTATCACAGATGACATTCAATATCACTTCAAAGTAAGAGATAGAAAAAAGAAGTATAGCATTGAAAAGTGAAAAGCAAATTATTTTGTTTGAGAACAGTTTGCCTACATAGAAATATAAGATAATGCAAAGAAAAACTAGAGTACCAGAGACAATTTAGGATATAATAGTTAAGGCAGGGCAGACTAGTTCTGGCATATTTTGAGTAGGGTGATAAGGAGCTTGGAAAAATGATCTGGGCTGGCAATAGATGTTATTTCAAATCTTGTGGGGAGGGGATTTTGTCACCTCACTCAGGAAAAATAAAAGTATAGTGGGAAGAAAGGGAAGCCTGTCTATAGTTTGTCACACACAATGGTAAATTAGTAGGCTAAAAAACCTATAAAAGTGTTAAATCTTATATAATGAATTTAAACTGTATTTTAAACTTAATTTATTAGACAACACAGATTATTTTGATGTATAGGAAACATTTTTCTTCAGAGAGTATGTATTAAGCTACTTATGAGAATGGCATTATGCTATTAATGTGCTGTATAAATTAATTTAAACAAGCACAGTCTGTACCTTTTGTCAGGTTTAAAATGCTCTCCCTCCTCCACTTTGCACATGGAGTTACAAAGCCAGAAGGGACCTCAAGTCCATATAGTCTGAGCCCTTGTCTCGTGTCTAGATCTCTTGTGTAGTATTTCTGACAAGTGGTGGTTGACCTTTTGCTTGAACACCTGCAGTGACAGGGAATACTCACATTCATTCAACTTTATATAGCTTTATTGTTTCTTAAAGCTTTCCTTATACTGAACTGAAACATTCTTCTCTGTGTTTTCCAACCATGATTCTTATTTTGCTTTAAGAGGCAATCTAGAATATATATCTTGCAAATATTTAATGATTATTATTGAGTTTTCTGATATATTGTCATAACGTAAACATCTGACATGGCAGATTGCCGAGTTCTGTCTAGTTCTTTGATCCTTTCTGTTACCAGTTCTCTAAAACGGGACTACCTGAGTGAACCGCAGTACTATGGATATGAACTGACCAGTGTAAATTTGGTCCCACTGTTGTCCATCTTGTTTGGACACTGAACTTCTATTAATGTAGCTGAAGTCTTTGACTTTTTTTTTTTTTTAAGATTTTATTTATTTATTTGACAGAGAGAGACACAGTGAGAGAGGGAATACAAGCAGGGCGAGTGGGAGAGGGAGAAGCAGGCTTCCCGCGGAGTAGGGAGCCTGATGCGGGGCTCGATCCCAGGATCCTGGGGCAGACGCTTAATGACTGAGCCACCCAGGCGCCCCATACTTTGACTTTTTTTTTGAGGACAGCTACATTACAGTATTATCTCATGCTGGAGCTTGAAATCTATTAAAATCCTTTTATGTACCAGCTGCTAACCATACCTGCTCCCTCTAGAACTGGTACATTTGATTTTTTTAAACTTAATTATAGGGCCTGGCTATTATCCTGTGAAATTTCATCTTGTTAATTTGGCCAACCCTTTCAGCTTGTCAAGAATTTTTTACAGCTTGGTTTTGTCCTTTAGTACATTTGTTGGTAATACCTGAAATTTTGTAAGCAAAGCTGACATTTTTGTTCAAGTCATTTTCATACATGTTCTTTCATCTTGTGCTTACAAGGTGCAGTTTTTATGAAAGATGTTTCCAATCCCTAGAGGCAGGGTAGCACTTGATGGAGAGGAAAGTAGGATTTGAATTCCAGTTCAACCACACTAGCTGTGTGTTTTTGGCAATTTCTATCACTCTCTTTGCCTCTTTTTCCTTATCAGTAAAACAGGGATAGTAATAAGTGCCTTGTGGATTTGTTCTGAAGAGAAAGAATAATTGCCATAAACCACTTAACACAGCTCATGAACAAGGTGGGTCTTGGATAAGTATTAGCTTTTGGTTTTAGTAATTCCTTTCCAGTGAGGGGACTGAAGTCTGGCAGGTTTAACTCACTTTTCCAAGATCACAGGCCAGTCAGAGAATGAGTCAGGGCCTAGTCCACAGGTGCTAAAGTCAGAAATCATTGGATTCGAACTTTGCCATTTGCTAATTAAATAATTTTGGATTCATTACTTAGATCCACATACCTTCAGTTTTTTCATCCACAAAGTGGAGAATTTAGTATAGCCATCAGATTGTTAGAATTCGATGAATAACATGAGTGAAACCCATGATGTCTGGCTTCACAAAAGATAATCCCCTTTCCTATCGTTCTTTCTTTCTTTTTTTTTTTTTTAAAGATTTTATTTATTCACTTGTCAGAGAAAAAGAGAGAGAGAGTACAAGCAGGGGGAGTGGCAGGCAGAGCAGGCAGAGGGAGAAGCAGGCTTCTGGCTGAGCAAGGAGCCTGACTCAGAACTTGATCCCAGGACCCTGGGATCATGACCTGAGCTGAAGGCAGATGCTTAACGGACTGAGCCATCCAGGCATCCCCCCTTTACTATCTTTCTTAATCTATTTCTCTCCCACCCAAACCCATGGGTTTAAATTAGATAAAATAGGGAAAACACTTATAGTCTGGCACATAGAACGCATTCACTAAATAAGAGCTAATTTGACATCATGTTATACCTATGGGATTTGAGGAAGTCAGAAAATATTCCTGAGTGCTTCCCCTGTTGTTTAGTTAACATAAGCAAACATATAATTTCAAAGTGATTTAATTTTTATTTGTTTTAAAAATAAAATGTTTTAAATTAAAATATATACAATCTGAGATAGTAGAATCAAGTGATGTTTAGATTGTCGAGGTCCTATAGAAGTTGAGAAAAGTGAAGGGGCAAAGTTGACTGCTGAACCCAGAAAAGATTTATGGCAGAAGTTCCACTTAGGATGGACTATCTCTTACAAATGGAGAGCATTTGAAAAATTTTACCAGAAGAAGGATCCATAAAGATTTAGAGAACTACATCGCCTCTGACAATAGAGGCAGTCACCAAATTATGAATGGGTTAGTGAGGAGAAACAGACCTGAAAGAGAATTTGAACTTTTATTAATTAAATATGTACCCAGAAAAGATTGATTTAAAAGGATTTTAACTAACACATAAAATTACATTTCTGTACACATAGACTTGTATATGACATTTCAACCAAGTTTTAGTTTGAACTTTACTAGGGCAGATATGTTCAAGCAAACATCTCCAGTTCCTTTCTCAGACATTAAGCTCATATGGAGACAGGTATGGAATTAGTAGTAACATCTATATACTGTATTTAATGAGATTTACTACGTACCAAGCACCATCTTGTATGTGCATTTAATCCTCACAAGAATCCTGTGGGAAGATACAATTATTATTTTTATCTCACACATGAGGAAACTGAGGCTCAGAAAGATTAAATACTTTCCTGGAGGACGCATGATGAGTCAATGATGGAGCTGAGATTGACTGAGAGAGTCAGATTCAAGAAACTGCTGTCAGTCATGTGGATGTGGGAGAGACTCATACCCAGCCAGAGGGGAGAGGTCATGGAGAGAAGACGGGTTTGAGAGACTGCTGGGGTTAACCAAAGGTCAGTCTCTGACCAATTCTGGGTTTTGGTCCTATAGTGATGGTATAATTCTTTCAACATAAGGTATTGATTGAACAGCCCTTTGGGATTTTTGGCAACTATAATTTATCTGCTGTGTCCGTTTTTCTACGTTAGTTCAGGTGGGAGAGAGCATAAGACATTTACAGATTACAGTTGTGCTGCATTTTTGTGCATGATTCTCAGAACTCTTCTCTTTGTGGCTTAATCCTCTTCAAAATGGATTCTCCTCTTCAGTCCTCTCATTTTTTTTGACATTTCTTGAGATTTTTTGTTTCTGTGTTAATTTCCTTGCCTTCTCTTCCTGCCCTGCTGAGTCTCAGGCAGCATGGTGAGCATTTGAGTTAACACTGCACTAGTCAACCAGATTGCTCATGGACAACCTGTCATTAGGGTGTCTTGAAAAACAGCCCCTTAGGGTTGAAGAAGTCTATTTGGGTATACATTGTGTTGCCTGGTACATATCTGTCATCAGGGTTTAAGAAGAAATAGTTATGGCAAAGGCAGACTTTTCCCTTGAACAAATTTCACTGCTTAATAAACACCACACAGCACCCATCTTAAGGTGAAGGCAGTGGGACTACAGACGGGCTTCAACTTTATTCCGTGCGATGTAAAGTGAAAACCAACAAAACCAGAAAAAACAAAACAAAAAGCAAGCAAGCAAACAAAAACCTATCTCTTCTCTACACTCTACTGAAGAGACACTATGAACAAAGGTAACATTAACATCAACCCATAGGAATAAAAATGTAGGGATTAAAATTTATTGATAACATTAGTTCATTTGCTTTGTAAGACTGCCTTGTTGCTTCTTGTGATGCTTTTCTGCACTGGACTCCTTGATGGAAAGATATGCCTACACATTAGACAAAAATGGCACGCGAATTTTATTGGCCCATGGAAATCTGGAACAATTAATGAGTTTACAGTGAATTTACTCATTTATAACACCTTAAAGTTTTTACTAAGAACTGGATTATTAATGATCATGTAGTAATGTAAATAATAATGTTTCTTCTTGACACTGGATTACTTTCAAAAAGTATTAGTTTTGGGGCACCTGGGTGGCTCAGTCAGTTAAGCGATTTAGATTATTTCTTGTTGTTTTGTTTCCTATTGAGTTGGAAAAATGCCCTATATATTTAGGGAATTAACTCCACATCAGATATATGATTTACAGATATTTTTCTCTCATTACATCGGTTACCTCTTCACTCTATTGTTTCCTTTGCTATGCAGGGCTTTTTAGTTTGATGTAGTCCCAGTTGTCTATTTGTGTTTTCATTGCCTGTGCTTTTGGTGTCAAATCCAAAAAAAAATCATTGCCAAGACCAATATCAAGAAGATTTCCCCCTATGTTTTCTTCTAGGAATTTTATGGTTTCAGGTCTTATATTCAAGTCTTTAATTCGTTTAACAATAAGGGTAACTTGAGGAACAAGATTTACTGTTCATGAGTCCTGGAGGGTATAGGACATACTGAGGACTGCACAGGGACATCCTGGGGAGAGAGAACCTGGGATTCTGCCTTTATAGGGTCTGAGCTTATGGTGTCTAGTGCTTCATGGCTTCATCTTTTATTGGGTAATTTAAAGTGTAAGAATGGGAATTATAGTACAGGAAGGGAGAAGTGTAGTCACTCAAGTGGTTTGAAGAGGGACCTTCATGGGTGGGAACAGCCCAGTTCCTTATCTGGTTGTTTTGCTGGTAGCTGGGTCATAGACCTGGCAATATGTTTATTCATGATGGACGTCTTTTGAAAAGGGTGTCTTGGCAATCGGAAGCTTAATGTCAGGCACTTACACTACCATGTAGCAGGTCTTTTTTACTGCCATGTTGTTGTAGTATGAAAATACCGCACAATTTTAATTTTAATCATTGTACTATTGATGGACATTTGCATTGTTTTTAGTTTATGGTTATTATGAATAGAACTGTTATGAGCCACCCAGGTACCCCAAAAAATCATTTGATTTTAATTCAATTATTACACTTTCAGAAAGTAATCCTTACCTGATAACATCTAGAGTCCTCTCTCCTTCTGCCATCATATCATCCTGTTTATTTCTTCCATAGCACTTACCACTTTCAGAGGTAATCATGTTTATTAATTTGTTTAGTGGTTCCTTACATGTTCCCCGCTTTTAAAGTGTAACTCTAGGGACCATGTCTGTCTTTTTTTCTGCTGGGCCCTTGGTGCTTACAACAGTGATCAACACATGGTTGGTTCTAGTAATTCTAGTTGACTGAGATGAATGAATAAATTTTAAGTACAACAAGGTCAACAGATAGAAAAAGCTGCTTTCAGAAAGTTTTAAATTGCTAATTAGTAACTGGTTTCTTTGAATTGGTATTTAGTTACTTCAGGAGGGTGGACTTTATCTCTGCAGTGAGGCTTTAAGCTCCTATGTCATATGCTCCTTTGGAATCATACAGAGTGCTGAGCCCTGTGTAGTTTCCCTTCATCTCTCACAACAGAGCTAGTTGCTTCCTCTTTTGTAGTCTCAATATACTTTGCATTCAACTTTATTAAAGTATATTCATTATATTATACAATATATAAAGTATACTCATGATATTATAATGATTTGTTTACATGTGTGTCTCCTCCTTCCTCTTCTCTTCAATCCAGCCCCTGCCCCGAACCTCCTCAATAAGATTCTACAAAAGGAAAGACTTGATTTATTCTTGTTTGAATCTTTAGTTCCTTGCACAGTGTCTAGCACAGTCTATCAATGTTTGGGGAATAAATACAAAATATTTTTTCAGTAAATATTGTTGAATTGTTAACATACTTTTTTGATCACTGAATATCAGAAAATGAAAGCTTACTGATCTTTTTTGCTGAACTTAATAGATTTCTTGGCTTTTAATACAGAAGAAAAGTCTTTCATTTTATTGTAAATCTCTTACTTGACAGTGGAGTTCTTTTTGGGAGAGGGAGAAGTAGCTAGATATATATTCCTTTGCAGCCCACCCATGGGGAGCCATGTTCTTTTACTTTCATGGTATTCCTTTAGGCAGAAGTATACAAAAAGTATACAAAAAGATGCTTTTAAAAAACAAATTTATTTTTAAGGTATGATTGTATTTATATTTGTGGACCATATCTCCCTTTATTTATTAGAAAACAGCACGGTGTTTAAAACTAGTCTGTGAGGAGTTTATACTTTTATTTTTATTTTTTAATTCCAGTATAATTAGCAGTGTTACATTAATTCAGGTATAAAATATAGTGATTCAACAATTCTATACATTACTCAGTGTTCATCATGATAAGTGTACTCTTAATGCCCTTCACCTATTTCACCCATCCCCCCCCCGCTGTAACCACCAATTTGTTCTCTATAGTTAAGAATATGTTTTTGTCTGTCTCTTTTTTTTTCTTTGTTCATTTTGTTTTATTTCTTTTATTGTTTTGTTTTTAAGTAGGCTCTATGCCCAGCATGGAGTCTGTGCGGGGCCTGCACTCACAACCCTAATGTCAAGACCCAAACTAAGATCAAGAGTTGGATGCTCAACCAACTGAGCCACCCAGGAGCCCCTTTTTTTGTTTCTTAAATTCTGCATATGAGTGAAATCATATGGTATTTGTCTTTCTGTGACTGACTTATTTCATTTAACATATACCCTCTAGATCCATCTGTGTTGTTACAAATGACAAGATTTCCTTCCTTTTTATGGTTGAGTAATAGCCCACTGTGTGTGTGTGTGTGTGTACCACATCTTTATCCATTCATCTATCTATGGACACTTGGGTTGCTTCCATATCTTAGCTGTTGTAAATAATGCTTCAGTAAACAAGGGGGTATGTATATCTTTTCAAATTTTGACTTTCTTTGGGTAAATACCCAGTAGTGGAATTACTGGATCATATAGTAATTCTATTTTTAATTTTTTGAGGAATCTTCATAGTGTTTTCCACAGTGGCTGCACCAGTTTGCATTTCCGTAAGAGTGCACGAGAATTCTTTTTCTCCACATCCTTGCCAACATTTGTTGTTTCTTATGTTTTTGATTTTAGCCATTCTGACTAGCATGAAGTGGTATCTCATTGTGGTTTTGATTTGTATTTCTCTAATGATGAGTGATGTTGAGCATCTTTTTATGTGTCTGTTGGCCATCTGGATGTCTTCCTTTGAAAAATGTCTATTCATGTCTTCTGCCCATTTTTTAACTGGGTTATTTGTTTTTTGGTGTTGAGTTATATAAAATCTTTTGTATGTTGGATATTAATTCCTTATCAGGTATATCATTTGCAAATATCTTCTCCCACTCAGTAGATTTTCTTTTAGTTTTGTTGGTTATTTTCTTTTCAGAAAGAATGCTTTTTATTGTATAGAAGCTTTTCAATGTGATGTAGCCCTAATAGTTAATTTTGCTTTTGTTTACCTTGCCAAAAGAGACATACCTAGAAAAATGTTTCTACAGCTGATGTCAAAGAGATTATTGCCTATATTTTCTTCTAGGAATTTTATGGTTTCAGGTCTTACATTTAGGTCTTTCATCCATTTTGAATTTATTTTTGTGTATGGTGTAAGAAAGTGGTCCAGTGTCATTCTTTTGCATATAGCCATCTGGTTTTCCCAGAACCATTTGTTGAAGAGACTCTTTCCCATGCATATTCTTGCCTCCTATGTTGTAGATTATCTATGTAATCATGGGTTTATTTTTGGGATCTCTATTCTGTTCCATTAATCCATGCATCCATTTTTGTGCCAGTACCATACTGTTTTGATTACTACAGGTTTGTAGTGTATCTTGAAATTTAGGATTGTGATACCTCCAGTTTTGTTCTTTTTCAAGATTGCTTTGGCTATTCAGGGTCTTTTGTGGTTCCAAACAAATTTTAGGATTATTTGTTCTAGTTCTGTGAAAAATGCTCTTGGTATTTTGATAGGGATTGCATTAAATCTGTAGATTACTTTCGATAGTTTGGAAATTTTAACAATATTGTTTTTCTCAATCCATGAGCATAGACTATCTTTCCATTTGTTTCTGTCATCTTCAATTTCTTTCATCAATTTTTTTTAAGATTTACTTATTTTAGAGAGAGAGAGAGAGAGAGAGATAGAGAGAGAGAGAGCAGGGGGAGGGGCAGAGGGAGAGGGAGAGTAAGAATCCCAAGCAGGCTTCACGACCAATGTGGAGCCCAACAGAGGGCTTAATCTCACCATTCTGAGATCATGACCCAAGCCCAAATCAAGAGTCAGACGCTCAACCAACTGTGCCACCCAGGCACGCCTCATCAATGTTTTATAGTTTTCAAAGTATAGGTATTTCATTTTCTTTGTTAAGTTTATTCATAGGTATTTTATTCTTTTGGTTCAATTGTAAATGGGGTTATTTTCTTAATTTCTCTTTCTGCAACTTCATTATTAGTGTGTAGAAATTCAATAGATTTCTGTATTTTGATTTTGTACCCTGTGACTTTACTGTAATTATTTATCAATTCTAGCAGTTTTTTTGGCGGAGTCTTTTGGTTTTTCTATCTATAGCATCATGTCATCTGCAACTAGTGAAAATTTTACTTCTTCCTTACCAATTTGGATGCCTTTGATTCCTTTTTGTTGTCTGATTGCTGTGACTAGGACTTCCAGTACTATGTTGGATAACAGTGGTGAGAGTGGACATCCTTGTCTTGTTCCTGATCTTAGAGGAAAAGTTCTCAGTTTTTCACCATTGAGTATGATATTAGCTGTGGGTTTTTCATATATGGCCTTTATTATGTTGAGGTATGTTCCCTCTAAACCTACTTTGTTGAGGTTTTTATCACGAATGGATGTTATACTTTGTCAAATGATTTTTCTATGTCTATTGAAATGATCATATGGTTCTTATCCTTTCTCTTATTGATGTGATATATCACATTGATTGATTTGTGAATAGTGAAATACCTTTGTAACCCAAGAATAAGTCCCACTTAATTGTGGAGAATGATTTTTTCCTTTTGCTAGTATTTTGTTGAGGATTTTAAGTCTGTGTTCATCAGAGATACTGGCCTGCAGTTTCCCTTTTTTCATACTGTCTCTATCTGGTTTTGGTATCAGGGTAATGCTGGCTTCATCAAATGAATTTGGAAGCTTTCCTTCCTCTTTTATTTTTTTGGAATAGTTCGAGAAGAATAGGTATTAACTCTTCTTTAAATCTTTGGTAGAATTCATCAGTGAAGCCATCTGGTTCTGGACTTTTTTTTGTTGGGAATTTTTAAATTTCATTGCTAGGAATTGGTCTATTCAAATTTATGTTCTTTCTGACTTAATTTTGGGAATTTATGTTTTTAGGAATTTATCCATTTCTTCTAGGTTGTCTAATTTTTTGGCATATAATTTTTCATAAGATTTTCTTATAATCCTTTATATTTCTGTGGTATTGGTTGTTATTTGAAGAAATAAATATCTTTTTAAATAAAATAAAATTTATTTCTGATTTTATTTAGTTGAGTTCTCCCCCCCCCCCCCCCCGCCCCCATCTCTCTTTGATGAGTCTGGCTAAAGGTTTATCAATTTTATTGATCTTTTCAAAGAATGAGCTCCTGGTTTCATTGACCTGTATTGTTTTTTTAGTCTCTATTCCATTTATTTCTGCTCTAATCTTTATTTTTTCCTTCCTTCTACTTGTTTTGGGATTTGTTTGTTCTTTTTCTAGCTTTAGGTGTAAGTAAGGTTCTTTATTAGAGATTTTTCTTGCTTCTTGATGTAGGCCTGTATTGCTATAATCTTCCCTCTTAGAACCACTTTTGCTGCATCACAAGATTTTGGACCATTGTGTTTTCATTTTCACTTGTCTAGGAAAAGAGTTTATACTTTTTGAAAAAAGATTAAATTTGCTCCTTGTGAAATTATTATCAGTTGTCTTTAGAAGGAAGAGAGTGATCCAAATGGCAGGTAAATATTCCTTTAATGTTTAATTTAAAAGTGGATGATCACCGTGTATTAAATGAGCACTTTTGCGGGGTCTTAGAGCTATGCCTGTGGCTCTGAAGAGGACACAAAGGAGAAAAGAAGACAAAGGCTCTAGCTCTAAGACCCCCCTTAGAAGAGACTATAAACTAAGTTGTACTGTCTTGTTTTTTGAGATTTGATAAAATTCCAATGGTGTGTAAAATTAACATGAACTCTTCTCAAAGAACAAGTTATTTTGGGAAAGTGAACAATATGATGAGTTTCTTTTCTTAATTCTTTTATCTTATCCTATTAGTAGAGCATCTGGTGCTTTCTAGGGCTGCTTGTGTATGTCCATACTTTATGTGTTTTCTAAGAATAAGACTTCCTCTCAAAAGTTGGAAAACTATTAGTAGCATTGATCACACCATTTCCCCCAAATATGGACAATGTGGACCAGGTATACATGTATTCTTAAAATTAGAAGAATATATTGAATGGTTCCGTGATGACAGTTACGTTAAAAGTGCATATCATATAGTACCTTAACTGTTGGACATAGAAGTGAAGAAGAGGTAGAAAATTTCACTAGATTCCCTTGGAAGTTTAAATTTATTGATACAAATAGCACACACTTATTTATGGCAGCCCTGGCCAGAGAATCTGGAGAGTTAGCCTCTAGAGGAAGCCAGGAGAGTTAAGATGGTTGTGAAGATTAAATCAGGCCACAGCCAATGAACTCCTTGGCACTATTTATGAAATGTAGTGGTTGCTTATAAATCCTTTGTTAGATCCCTCCAAAGAATTCATTACTATTTTAGAGACATTTTTTAAGCCCAGCAGAGTTAACATAATGGATATACTTAATGTGTTGAAGGAGAACAGTACTTCCTATTTTGGAAGTAGTGAAATATAGAATAAAGGCAATATTTATTGAGGTCCCTCTAAGTTGGAACTCTCAGGGCATAATTAAGTTCTGTTTTGTAGTTAAAATTAAAGAATGAAGAAAAGTTAGTCGGATCACCTATTTAAAATAAATACATCTGACCTAACAATCTTACTCTGTTTATTTGGTTCTAAATATAATGCAGGATCATCATTACCAGTGAACCAAGGGGGGCCAGTGGCCAAGGGGATAGCCAAAGGGGAAAGTTTTTTGTTTGTTTGTTTTTTAAACAGGAGTAACATCATTTCATCTGCTACTAGTTAACTGTGGTTCACACATCTTAACTGAAACATTAGTATCTGGATGACAAATGAAAAGTCATTTGGTTGTGCTATTCAGAATGGCAGATTCAAAGGGGCAAGGAAAATTTGTGTTAGCATATTTTGTGACTTTGAATAAGGTAAGCTTCCATATTGGGAAACTTAATTTCCATATGTGGAAAAAATAGTTAAGATTTGTATTGCATTTACAAATTGAAAAAAGGAACAGATGATAGTCTGTGAGGTGGTTTTGCTTTCCTGCCACCTTTCTGGAGTTTATCCTAATATATATAATTTGTAAAACAATATTGTCTAAACTAAAGGACTTTGGTTAATGCTAAGTGGGATAGGAATATAGTAAATCCTTTCTGAGACAATTAAAAATAAAAAACACCTGAGGAAGTTTAATTACATTAAATAAGTAATTTAAGTGTAGATTTTTTTAAACATTGTACCTATGACCAAAAGCATAAATAAGCAATCTATGAGATAAGTGGGTCTTGTATAATAGATGAATACTGAAAATTAAAGAGCACATAAACTCTAGACTGCAGCACCTTCTTCCACCCTTCTATTCTTCCTTTTATTGCTAAATATGGTCTGGATGTAAACAAAACAAAAGTCATGGGGTTGAGGTTTTGTAGTGTAAATTAAAAATAAGAATAAATTTAATCTTTTCTAGCACCCATTTTAACTTGTCTTTTGTTAAATTACAGTCATAAAACAAATTCTTTTATGTAAAATTTCAAGAAAAGTGACAGAAAATTATATTATACATACACTACATATACATATATACACACACTATATATATGTACTATACAGTATATATACACTATATACTATATATTATATATGTAATTATATATACTACATATGATACTAAAGTTAAATTGTGGTACAAAAGAAGAACTTTACATATGCTCTTCATGTTTTTGCATGATATACCTAAAAGTTATTGCATTACTTCTAATTACTAATTACAGCATTGCAGGGTGCTTTTTGGCAGTAAAGAGTTATACTTTCAAAAATAGACAAATTCACTTAGTCAGTCCCATTACCTGAAAAGAGACTTAATTGGATTATGCTAATTTTTCATAAAATAAATTCCAGCATGTAGTTTCTTTAGGCAGGAAAAGGGTTATGCCTTGAAACACGGCAAAATCAGGGATATATATATATATACACACACACACACACACACACACATACACACACACACACAGAAATACAACTATAATTTGACAATGTTGTATGAAGATCAAATAGAATCTTTTCCAAATTCAATCTCTTCCTATTCCTGAAGTGAAATTGTTGATGCATCTATATCTGGCTGCTCATCATCATACCTTGACCTACTTCTTCTAGAACAATCCAAACCATGTCTCCAACATCCCTTCCCATATGCCTCTCATCCTCTCTATAGTATAAATCTCTTGCTTCACCCAGATGGCTACCCTACTGTCCTTCAGAGAACCACTTCTACTGCCCAGGTTTCTCTCTCCCCAGATGCCCTTCCTGTCTCCTTCAGGTCAAAGACATCTCTTTTGAAAAGCCATCCCGGTGATTTCTTAATTCTCTGCACTCTATAACACATTATTTGTATCATAATCTTGGTACTTGATTTAATATAGTATAAATTTTTTTAGTTAGTAGACTCCTAGTATACAAGGCATCAGGACACTGTATTGTATATATAGTATCATTTTAACTATGGATGGAAAAATGTATAAAGGAGGGATTCGAGGAAATGATTATGATTTAATATTTTTGTATATATATGTGTGTGTTTGTATATATATGTATATGCATAGTTTTCTACAATGAGCATATATATTCAGAGGAAAAAAGGGAAAAAAACTTGAAAGAAATATAAATGAGAAAAGGAGCCTCTCAGACAATGTCTAATCACTAAGTTATGCTATTATATAAAATAGGGGTAGGCAATATATTTTTTTTTTTTTTTTTTTTTTAAAGATTTTATTTATTTATTTGAGAGAGAGAGAGCATGAGGGGGGGGAGGGTCAGAGGGAGAAGCAGACTCCCCGCTGAGCAGGGAGCCCGATGCGGGACTCGATCCCAGGACTCCAGGATCATGACCTGAGCCAAAGGCAGTTGCTTAACCAACTGAGCCACCCAGGCGCCCTAGGCAATATATTTTTTAAGAACTTAAATAAAAAGTGAAATTTTTTAATGAACTTTCAAGAAAGCAGATTGGATGTTTTCGTTACTATTGTTTTATGTAAATGAAATTAAAAAGTATAATTCCATAAAGATTATTCTAGCTAAAGAGAAATGTTTCTTCTGTAACTCTTGAGTAGTTGGGTAGAAAGCAGGTTACTTTAATCCCACACTGACTACAGAGACTCAAGAGAAAGGGAAGCTTGAAATCCCAGGCTCTGCAAGCTCCTCTCTGCTGTGGTGGGTGAGGCATGAGGGCCTTTGTCAGAACATATTAATGAATCTTTGGGTAAGGGCAGCTGTGGAAAGGAGTAGGCGGTGAAATATAAATTGTTCTGCACAATGAAGTGAGGAAGTGGAGCTTCTGGAAGGGAATCCAGAAAACAAGCTGGGAGATGTGAGGAGACTCTGGAGGCTCATTGCTTTAATTGACAAGTATTTATTGAGTGCCTAACATAGGCAGGCACGGTCCTAAGTATTGGAGATTCAGTAAAAATCTGCCCTAGGGGAGTTTCTATTCTAGTGCACAGGAGGCTGAATAGATAAAATAGATAAAAAAATAGATAAAATTAGATAGATAAAAATTCCTGCCCTAGGGGAGTTTATAGTCTAGTGGGCAGGAGGCTGAAGCATGAGCAGTTTTTTGGGGGGAGTAGGGGTAAGGTGGGGGCTCTAGAGGACTTTTAAGAAAAGGGGTGTTCAGTGTTTTATGCATTGCTGCCATGTTGCCCCCAAATTTCTAGCAAAGGTACAGTGTTTCCAAATGCTGCGTGAAAGAGATTTGGGGTTATATTAGGGTTGAGACAAAGCAGGGAAAAGAGATGAGGCTAGAAAGCTGGCAGCTCAGCCAGACACTGGTGGCGTCTGCCTAGTCCTTGTGCTCATCAGTACCTCCCGCTGCACCCCACACTCCCCTGTTGTTGTGACGTGCGGAGTATGCCAGGAGCCAAGGCTACATGCACTGCCTGTATCACAAAGCAGTTTAGAGGCGGCTCTTCTCCTCCTTTTCTGTTTTAATCTGTTGGAGAGTTATCCAAGTCACCTGCCTATGCAGTGATATTTTGCAAGGTTTACCAAAAATAGTTGTTTCAGTTTTAGTTTGTGGTCTCTGCTTCTTTATCTTCTCTGCTTAAACTTTTCCATGGCTTCCCATTACCCTCAGGATATGGGCCCATATCCTTAAAATAAGGTACAAGAGGCATGTAATCCAGTGTCCACTGATTCCCACTTCGGCCCTACTTGAGTTGAGTCCATCAAATGGATCCTTAGGGGCTTTGCATCTGGCCCCTGCCTGGTTAAATCGTGATTTAATTGTCTCTTCTCCAGAAAATCTTTCTTTGACTTCCCTAGGTTAGATCTTCCTATGAAATGCTCTTGCAGTGCCTCACCCACTGATTTCACCTGTAGGAGCCTGCTGTTTCTGTGCTAGACTTTAAGTATCAGTTGTTCACTGACCAGCCTCATCTTGCTTACCTCTGTATCCTCGGAGCTCACCACAGTGCAACGTGGGAGTTTCATAGTGTAGACAGCAGTCCCTGTGGGCCTGGAGGTCAGTTAAAGTTACAGACTCTAAACTGTCTTTGGACTCTACTTCCTTTACCACGATCAAGGGGCTTTGTGCCTGGGCAGGCTTTTCTCGACCAGGCTGGATACACTCCCAGGAGACTCCTTACAGCTTCATGGTTATACATGCTATTTTGCTTGTTTGGGCTCAGAATGGGACCTTGGGTGCAATTCATTTGTAAACCGTTCAGCATAAAAAAAAAAACCTAGGATGCCCACAGAGAGAAAAGTTAGTTAACCACAGAGGACCACCAGCTCTGCAACAGCAACCAATAGTGTCCAGACACTAACTAACTTGTTACTGTTCTCAGGGCAAGGAAAGCAAATGCTTGCCTGTGATAATAACTCTCACAGCTTTGGCTTTGGGACTTTGGGATTGTTAGTGTGTGTGCTAAATAACTTGTATTCTGTTAAGGTCCTGAATTGTATAACCTATGCAGTTTCCTTCACCCACATCTTCCCAAATTACATTACTCAGTTTGACACACAGTGTTCTGTTTACTCTTTACAGAATTGCCTTCAAGGGTGTCAGACATTTCTGCTTCTTGCAATCCATAATGCTCCTTCCTTTGATTTCTGCACCTTGTCTCCTCTCGCCTATCATCTGCCTTCACCAGGGTTCTGTGACATACCTCTAGCTTTTATTTTTATTTTATATTCATTTTTTTCAGCCCACAATCTTACAGAGAGCTGGTTGTCATTTTTATGTAGACTCTGGCCTTGGTGCATCTATTTTCCTATCAGAGGCTCCAGAATCCTTGGGGATCCAAGAGGCAGAGTGGGGAAAAACCACCTGTGGGAAAAGCTACCTCAGCTGCATAGCAAAGGGCCCTTGTCTGGGTGCCTAGTGAACTCTCCACATCAATCTTTTCAGTTCTACCTACACACACTGGCAGCCATGCTGGGCTCTAATTGTGAGGGCAGTATGTGTGCTGACAGATAGAAAAACACATCTACATCAGATCCTTTCCTTACCACCCCATACATTTTAACAAACTGGGTGGAACTAAGCCCTGCTTACCAGAGGGTAATTTGGAGTGGTCTGTTTTTATTAACACTGACATCAGGTGTTGTATCAGTTCTGTTTTAAATGCACTGTCAGGCCATGTGACATATGCCAATTAAGTTTGCAAAAATTGAATTTGACTTGAATTATTTTATCTTATACAGAGATAGTTTCCTAGAGCCATTAACCTATAAGAGAGAAAAAAATTGGAAAATTTACGCATTTCTTTCTCTTTTTTGAAATGGATCATGAAATCAAATTTGAATAACAACTTTAAGAAATTACATGCTGTTTCTACTTGATGTTACACAAAAGCTTTGCCTCTTCTCCTTGTTGGCCACCTCTGTTGTCATGGCAACAATTGCGATTTCACAGATGCAGCATTGTGTTTGCTGAGCGGGAAGATAAGACCACTGTTTATTACAATAATTATTTAAGAACAGTTGTCATTAACATAAGACTCATTGTCAAACTCATTAGAGAAAGGACAAAATGGAATATTGCTATCACATGAGATCAGGAAAATATTGGGAAAATAATAGCATAAATATATAAGACACTTGAGTGTACAGAGCTTTTTTGTATGGGCTAATTCAGTATAAATATAAAAATATATGGAATATAAACATAGGATCATTAAAATTTAGCCCTGGAAACTTAACCTGAGAAATAATCTAGTATAAACTCTTAACTTGTTCTAATGCAAAAAAAAAAAAAAATGTACTATTCCTCAGCAAGCTGCATCTGTAATTTCTTGTGGAAAATCAATGAACTCTAGAAATTTATATTGATATCAGGAGAAATGCAGTGCTAATCTAAGTCGACATCATAAGGTTTCAAACTCACCTCCTTATTAATGAAATAAATATATTTTCTCATAATATCCGAGAAGCTTCTGATTGGAGTACACATTTTTATGGTAATGAGCCATTATATCTAGGGAAGTAATCTCAATTGGGTAAAGTAATTGAGTTTTTAATACAATTTTTTTCTTGCATATGTGAGATAACTAATTATTTCTCACTGAAAATGAAGGTGAAGTTGAGCCAAATTGTGTTATTCTTGAAGGTATAAAGAATGACTCTGAGCTAAAGAGCAGTTGCTGGTAGCCCTCTAAACTCTCTTATTCATCCTTAAAAATCATCTAATAATATTCTCCTTTGGAATTACTTGAAAATAAATGGGCTGGGTAAGAGTCTTTCAATTTCAAGAGAACTGAGGATTTAGGTGAAGTGCTAATGAATAGTTCGTGAACCAATAGTGAGTCTGCCAACAGCTTTAATAATGTCCCTGAAATCCTGGGGCATCTCTCTTCTCACAATGTGATTATTATAAGGTTGTACTTTCAGTGACTTCTCCAGGATTTAAGCTTTTCCTTCTCTAACATATATAGGACATTTTCAACATAACAGGCACTATTAGATTTGCCAGTTTCAGAAAAGTAAATGATATTTTCATGTCAATTGCTATTGTGGAATTCTATCAGCTATGTCTTGGCATTGTTTCTAAGCACATTTTTTTTTTTCATTTTAAGTATGTAGATTTTCCTTTTACTGATAAAAGATGATGACAAAATTGATACATGAATTATAGGATCAGATTCATTATTCCACATTGAATAATAGGATTTAATTTTTAAATACAAAGCTAACAGGAAAATGTGTATTTAGGGACTTACTGTATTGCTTTGCATCAAAGTTAACAATTTGAAAGAAATTTTTTTAGTATGTCAAGCCATTGGCACTAACTGAAATTTCATTGCACAGAGTGGAGAAGGCGTGAGAGGCAGGGAAGATTTGGGGACCATGGTATAACCAAATAATGAAGGAGTTTGCAGATATTTAATATTATGGCAATTTTTATACCAAATATTTAGTCAATGGGTGAATTAAAAGCAACAACTCAATTTAGCATACACTCTCAAAAGGCCATCAATCTAAACAACTTGTGGTTCCACATCAGTCATGAGCATGTCAATAATTATAACAGTTAGCTTGACACACAGTTCTGAAGGCTTTAAGCTAGTGAAAAGAAAAACCCGTGGTATCTGAATTCATGAGAACCATCTATGCATAATAAGCAATTAAATCTAGTGGTTAAAAGAATGAACTTTGGAGTCAGAGAGAGGGTTCTAATCCAAGCCTGGACTCTTACATGTTCTGAAACTTTAGGTAAGTTGAACTCTCTATGCCTCTCAGTTTTAATGCTATAAAATGGGAATAATACTTTCTAACTCATAGGGTTGAGTATCAATGTGTTAAAGAAAAGTATGTATAGGTATACTTGCATATAATAGATACTAAACAGTAGTAATAATAGTTATTATTTTGATAGGCTTAGTGAATTTTTATATGGTGGAAGTAAAATCTCATTATTCCTTTTCACTTTAGTAAAAACACTTTTGTTCTAAGAAGTAAATGCCGAAGAACTGTAACTAAGATATTGAAGTTTTTAAAAAATATTTTATTTATTTGAGAGAGAGAGAGCAAGCACAAGCAGGAGTGGGAGGAGAGGCAGAGGGAGAGGGAGAAGCAGACTCTCCGCTGAGCAGGGAGCCCAACACAAGGTGGATCCCAGGACCCTGGGATCATGACCTTAGCTGAAGGCAGATACTTTACCGACTGAGCCACTCAGGTGCCCCAGATATTGAAGTTTTTAAAATAGACTTTTGGATTACTATACAGAGGCTTATTGTAACTCTTATAAAATATATACATTATATTCTTTACTGTCTAACAAACTTTAACGTTGTCAGTTATAAACTTACCTGGACAATGGGCAATGAAGAATTTTGAGCTTTCTGCTAGGGAGCTAATAAATATATGAATATTACATGCTATTATTTTTATTATAAGTCAACACTTAAGAAAGATGACCCAACTACTGTGTGGTGCCACTTCTTTGAAGTAATTGCTGTCCTGGCTCCTAGAACAGAATGCTCATGTCTGGACTGCTGACTCCGTGCCTTACTACGTGCAGTGGTATGCTGGTAAACTGGCTTTCTCAACAACTGTAACAAAATGACCATAACTGCAGTCAAAGCCCAGACTTGTAGCATGTGCCAATTTTCACAGGGTAAGTACTTCCCCCATGGCTGATTTCAACTGTAATGCCTAAACATTTAACAGTTAGTTCTCTCCAGCTCCTGCACATCCTGTGCCCTACATAATATGTCTCAGTTTGAGAAGCAAATTTGATCTCATCTCCAAATTTAAAGTGGAAGGAGCTAACATTTCCCTTATTGGAATGTTAAAGTAAGTATAAATGCTTGGGCACAGACTTGATGGACTCCCAGAAGAGAAAAAGTCAGTTAAATACTTTTTTTGACTTTCCATGCACATGGAAGTTCAAAAGTCATAGTCATGATATATAAAAGGCTTTCTGTAGGTTTTTATGATTCTGAGGAGGGAGCAGTTTATCTCCATAAAAAGATACTATATGTGCCCCCCACCCAACACACCTGTGTGTGTGTGTGTGTAATTGGATTATCCTTGATAATAATTGGATTAGCTATAAAGACAGAACTTCTCCAATCAGAAATATGTGTGTGTGTGTGTGTGTGTGTATAATTCTTACACTTATAAATACCATTAAATAATTTGTGAATGTATTTTATCATTTTTTTGGTTAAAGCATTATAATTGATGCTATTTTAGGGAGAAAATTTGCACTAAATTGCAGATGTCTGATGTAAAAGAATGTTCATTTTGAAAAGAGATGTAATTGAAATAATTGAACCTTTCATTATGGTTGAATTTTCCTCTTGTCTCTTTCTTTTTAGCAGTAATGATAGATTACAGAATTAGTTTCTTTTACATTTTGTGGTTTGATTAAATCCCCTTAAATATTCAAGAGAGAGAATTAAAAAAAAAAAACAAAAAAACCCACCCAGTTTCTTTAAAGTCCTGGAATTGACTTTCTGATAGAACTTTCTTCCTAGGTTGGCTTAGTGGAAAAGGTACGGGTATGGATTTGAATTGTTGTTAAAGAAAAAAGTTTGGTCTATACTTTTCTCACAGGCACAGAATCAGGAATTATTTTAATCATATTCACAAACTGTATTAAACATCTTTGTTATGCAGTGCACTGGACTGGGAATTCAGGAGTGGGTGTTATTAACAATGTTTGGGGCTTTATTCCCCTTTGAGAAGTCTTGAGCTACATATAATAGATGCACACACAGATTTGTGACTGTTACATTATAATCCCACAATTGCTGGGGATTTTCACCATATGTCAGAACTTTCTTACTCTGGGAGTTTTACCTATGCTAAGTTATTTTAAAAAACTGGTGATTAATAGCAGAACTCTTCAGAAAGTCTTCAGGAAGAAAAAACTGTGTCCAGGCATTTGTGCCAGGTACACAGGTATATGTAATATAGAAGAAACCATTACTTATGCCCAGAGATCTGTCCCACCTGTGTTATGTGCTTCCTATTTCAACTTCCCTATCTCCGTAATAATGCAAAGAATCTTCAGCGTTAAAGAAGGAAGATGAGTTAGAAATGTACCTCATCAAACAGCCAGAACACAGTCAAGACTTCAAGGTGAATTCAGGTCAGACTCCCCTGCGAAGAGCAGTTTCCATAACTTGGTGCAGGTCTCAGTGTGAGCTGAAGAAATGAGACATTGCAAAAAAAGGAGAGAGAGAATCATTGATTTTGTGGGCTGTTAATAATCATGGCAAATGAGCTCTGTCACAGAAAAGAAAGGCAGCATCTCTGAAAATAGAGATGAGAGGGATTCAAGAATAAAAAGAAGAAAGCAAAGATTTTAGGGTATCTTAAATTTGATTTTTGGGGGTTTGGATATCTGTAATTCTTGCTTATATGGCTGTAGTTAAGTAACAGGGAAATAAAATAGAGAAAGAAGTTGGAAGTCTATTATTAAACCCTGTTCAAATATTAAGTTATTTTTTTCCTACAGCATCATTTTTTTTTTTTTTTGGTGTATAGATTTCCATCCTTTTTTGCCATTGAATTCAAGAGCAAAGCTATATGTGGATAAAATAAAATTAAAAAAATTAAAGAAAAAAAAAGCTATATGTGGATCGTAATGCAATATCCAGGCCCTGAATTTCAAACTATAGATGAATTTTAAAGTGAGATGAGTTATTTTAACTAATACATCCCAGATTTAAACTAAGATGTTGTAGTTCACAAGGAAAAAATATTAACGATGTCCAAGAATCTATGCAAGGCAGAAGGAGCCGATGTAGGCTTACTCAGGTCACTTACTGAGATGTTCCAAGGCCATTGATCTAGTCTAGGGAATGGAACTAACAATTTATTGAGTACTTACTAGATGTTAGACACTGTGGTAAGTACTAATATTTCTTCATAACCACTACAAAATTGGATTGTGAAATCATAGCCACAGAGAAGAGGAATTAAATGTTTGGAGAAATGAAGCACTATATGACAGATTGCACAGGTAATGCTGACAGATCCATGTGGGCTTTATTCTGAATGCCGATGCTGCACACTGGAACATGCTGCCCTTTTAGCACATGTACAGTTGTAAGTTAATGGGGTCAATAAAGCTCTTTTATACACATTCGTTCATTAGATTCTGGGAGGTAGGTATTGTTATGTATGTATGTATGTACGTATGTATTTATTTATTTATAATATGGCTGACACTCAATGTTACATTAGTTTCAAGTGTACAACATAGTGATTCAACAACTCTGTACTTACGCTGTGTTCACCGGGAGTGTGGTTACCATCTGTCGCCCTGCAGTCCTATTATAATACCGTCTTTCAGCAGCCAACATTTAAGAACTTCTCTTCAAGCTAGAGATAAGAACCTCAGTACGGTTTGGCTTCTTCTCTCACTGAGGACTCAGGACTGCTCTTTCTTGGTGAAGCAAATCTTGAATTCCTTCAAAGAGACAGGTGTAAAGACCTAAATCCAAGGCCCAGGGTTTGTGAAGAGCAGTGGTCTCAACGTGTGGTTGGAGGACTCCTGGGAGTCACTGAGATCTTCTCGGGAGGTCCCTAAGAGTTTTCCTTTTCCACCTACATTTCTCTGGAGGCTGAGTTTTCTTCATCTGTTTTGATGAAAATAATATATCACAACAGGTTGAATATAGAAGCCAACATGAGAATTCAGCTGCCTTCTGCCAGACATTAAAGATTTTGGAAAAAAGCATACAATAGTGTCATTCTTCTCATGTATTTTGTTTTGTTTTGTTTTAGATAGTATAGCTATTTTTATATTTTTATTTAAAGCAAGTAAACATTTAATAATTATTTTTATTTTTTTAAAGATTTTATTTATTTATTTGGCAGAGAGAGAGCGAGAGAGCACAAGCAGGGGGTAGTGGCAGAGGGAGAGGGAGAAGCAGGCTCCCTGCTGAGCAGGGCACCCAATGCGGGGCTTGATCCCAGGACCCTGAGATCATGACCTGAGCCGAAGGCAGACGCTTAACCAACTGAGCCACCCAGGTGCCGCTATTTTTTAATTTTTATTAATTTATTTTGTTTATTATTTAAAAATTTTTTCAGTTTTAGTTTTTTATACAATAAATATCAGTAGTAGAATCCACATAAACAAAATCTCTTCGGAGGTTTTCAATTTTTAAGAGTTTAAAGGGGTCTGAAGATCAAATATTCAAGAACCTCTGGTGTAGAGTATTGTTTCTCTACACTAACTTGGATACAGATCAGAACACAGTTGATAAGATAAAATGGGCCTTCCTATGACTATTACATTTTGGAAGTTCATCAATAATTTAAAACCCAATTTATTTTTCAGCAGTGGCCTATGTAGTTTAATTTTTTATCTCATTTATTAGTTTTCTAAATCCTCAAAAGATGAAAATAACCAGTCAAGAATATCAGAAATCTCAAATTCCCCATTTAATCAAATCAAATCAAATCTACCATTAAAAGTAGTCAGGGAAAATATGCCAGACCTTCATTCCAAGTTTAATTGGACAATTTCTATAAGTCTATGTAACCTTCCTAATATTACTTAGGTCTCTACAAATTAGATCACAAGGCTCAGTTAAAATCAAATCTAGCATCCATTTCATGGCATAGCTTTAATTTAATTTAATTTAATTGGTATGTCTCTTCTCTTATAGAATAAAGTATACCAAGCTGCTATCCACTTATTAACCAATACCTTTACAAGTCAGTCCAGTAATTTTTGACAAAATCTCCGAATATTTTATCAATAAATAAAGCAGATGCATGTAGTACATTTAGAGTAGCACCGCTATATTCTTTATAAACTCCACTGCAGACCAGGTGCTATGTCCCTAAATTGCATGGATTAAAAATCCATGTTGGTGTCACTAACTTTACATCCTGTGGTGTTGTATACCCAGAGGACCAAATAATGATAGATGAAGGGCATCTTAAAATTCTAAAACAGTAAGTGAATTGATCCAATATTGTGAAGAACGTGCCAGTGGTGGCTGGCACATGGTTACCTAGGAAGAGAGAAAATGGGGATCCTCCCTTGCAGTTATGAATGCTTGTGTGACTGAGTTATCGACAATGGAATGTGAATTAAAGGGATGTTAGAATCCGTAAGGATGGAGGCGTCACTCCGCTGGTTTAAGCTCCTGAATACCTGTGTAGAAGAGTCCATCCATCTGCTCTCAGTGACCACATGAAGAAGAAATAAACTTCTGTTTTGGTAAAGCCATTGCATTTTTGTCTTTCTTTCTTACAGCAGCTTAGCCTTCACTCCAACTAATGCATATTCAAAATAAAAATACAGAATTTCGACAGAACATCTCTAGGCTAAAGAATGTAGCCAATTAAAATTATATAAAGGTCCAATCAATAAACTTGATTACATTAATTTTATAATTTTAAATGTTTATTCTTTTATCAACCAATAGGGTTTAATAATTAAAAGTTTTAACAATTATAAACATGTCTACTACCGAGCTACACAGAAATAGAGATATTTAGCTCTTCGTTCTAGGAAAACCTGAGTGCATCATAGCCCTCTTAAATTGAATTTAATTTTCTATGGCTGTTTTGCAGACTTATTTTATCTCACTTTGGGCATAAAAACTCAGAGTGAAATTTTCCTAAAATCTCCTTGCATCTTCCTTATCTCAACACACACATAAAGATAGAATTGCTGTTTTTTGTCCCTTACACTGGATGTCAGGGCGTCGTTCTGCTGTTGGCTTCTTGCACGTGGGTAGTCTGGCTTGTCGAACTTCAGTCTACGTACAGAATGAGAACCTTCAGGAAAATAGACTCATGGTAGAGACGTTTTCTGTTCCTGGAAATACTCAAGGACAAGAGGATAGAGTATGTGACAGGGAGACCAAGATATTAGTAGTAGTTAGGACAGAGGTCCACAGCATTTTAACCTGTAGGATGTACTTGCTTTGTCCTTTCTGACACTCCTGTGGGTTCACTTACTGGTTCTATGACCAATTTGCTAGTCATAACTTCAACTCTTTCTTTCCTTCCCATGAAAGCATATCAGAATGCCAGTGAGTGAGAAGAAAATACTTATTATACCAGGAATATCACATGTGTTCTAATTTATTGCAAAACTAAAATATCTAAACTTTAATACTTTTAGCTATTGTTAGCTCCAAATTATTTCTTATATTTCCCAATAATAGAAGTAACCGTCATGTTGTCAAATTCTTGACTAAGAATTCTAGCTTAGGTAGATGTTGAGGTTTAAAAAATAGAGTCAAGGAGGGGCGCTTGGATGGCTCAGTTGGTTAAGTATCCAACTCTTGGTTTCTGCTTAGGTCATGATCTCACGGTGGTGGGATCAAGCCCTGCGACCAACTCCGTGCTAAGATTCTCTCTCCCTCCCCCTATGTTCCTCCCTGTGCATGCATGTTCTCTCTCTCTCTATCCCTCTCTCAAATAAGTAAAATCTTAAAAAAACAAAACAAAACAACAGAGTCAAATTCCTAATGCATTTACTCAATATTAGCACAATCATGTTTGCAGCTTTTAGGTTCTAAAACTCATTATAAATGAAAACATAATATAATGCTTGCCATAATATATAATATACAAAATAAACTTAGGCTATTTACACATAAAATGGTCTTTGGTTTCCATCTATTTCAAACAGTGATTGGTGGGATATAAACTATGACTTATATATGTGAAATATATATAAGATATAAATTGTGAAACTTCAGGAAATCATGCTAGTGAGGGAATTCAAATGTTGGACAAAGGGCTTTGTTCAATGAATGTTCAAATCCTGATAATCTATATATTTTTTCAAATTACTTAAGTTCTCTATGCTATCTGATTTTTAAATGTCATCCTTTTAAAAATGGCATTATACTTTCAACGTCAAGTAAAAATGAATTTCTGTCTTCTGTATATAAAGGCCTATGGCATTCACTTACTAGGATAAGGCTAGTCAATATTAGATTTTTTAATTTTGGGCTCCCCATAGCATCTTGTACTCTCTGTTTTCTATCTTATCACAGTCATCATACCTCTTTCAATCTCCCCCCAATCCCTACCCCACCCCTTACTTCCACTGTATCTGAGGCCCATGGGGGCAGTGACTGTCTAGCTCACTCTATTCCCAGCACTTTGCACCATGGCTGCCACACAGCTAATTCCCAGTAAACACTTAATTGGAATGAATTGAATTGGTTAGAATTAAGTCCTCAATAAATACCTCTCAAATGATTAAAACTCAGTTATCAGGGAGAAAGCTCATAATTGAATAAAAGCAACATAAAACTCAGATTCAAAACAGTAATTTCAATTATGCTCTAATTGAAGGTTTAGCTGTATTCTTTCCTTAACCTTTCATGGGCCAAGTACTCAGGGCCTCATGTTCTCTTTTCTATTCCCTCTAGACTGGTGCTGGTCTAAAATCTAAATTTTTATTTCTGTGACTTATAAACAGGATATTTAGAATCATAGAATTTAGTTACATCAGTCACTAAGTTTTGTGCATCTCAGTTTTCCTTCTCTGAAATTAGGGAATTGTGTTGCATCTGTGTGTCATGTATGGAAGGGAAATTGTTGTTTGGCAGTGAACTTTAACTGTTCAGTCCCTGTGGAGATCCACCAGGCAAGGGAAGGTGCTAAATATAGAATTCCTCTGGGTTCTAGTCTCTCCACTTTCAAACATAATAGAGTTAAAACTCATAGTTACAACCAGATATGCAGACATATAACTTTATTTCTCCACAAGTGAACTTAACCTGTCTCTGAGCTCTGTTTTGTGTGGTGTAGGTGATTAACCTTGCTTCTGGTTTCCTCAGTCCTGTCCAGATTATGTTAGCAGTCTTTTTAGTCCCCCCCCCGCTTTTCCTTCTCTTCTCCCTGCTGGATCTGGGAGCAGGGGTACCCTTGCTCAACAATATCACAATTTTATTTAACTTCATAGTGTTAGAGGAGGAGCCTCTGGTCCATTTGCTGTCCTCAGACTCTGCTGCTGAGGGGTCTCATCTTGCATGACAAGCACATATCCTCCTCTGCTCTTGCTGTGCCTGGTGTCACAGTGTGGCTATTGCAACCTAAGGTTTGTTCTCTCTGCACTATCAGCATAGAGTGGTTCCTTCCCACTGCCTTTCTCTTGCAGATCTGCTTGAGAGCTTGCTGTGAATCCTGTTCAGTCCCCAATCAGGGACACTCACACCCCCTGCTGTGGGGCCACTTACCCTGTGGTGACAATCCCAGTGAGTTTCCCTGCTCACCAGGTTATCCTTAGAGTCACCTCCTGGGGGCTGACAGAAACTCCAGGTACGTCTGTGGTATCCCAGACCTCTCCCTGCCTACAGCCTATGCTCTCTGCCTACAGTGGTGCCATACCACCATTCCTCCTCTACTGTGGCCATCTCTTGTCAGTTTGGGGCTTATGGGAAGATGGCCTCAGATTGAAAAATAAGCTATGAAATGAATGGAAGGTGGTGAAGTAGTGACAGTGAGTGTGGACAACAGGATACAATTGTTTTTAAGGGAGGGTAGAAAAATAAGCCTTGTGTGGAGGGAGGTTGGGTCCAGAGAGTTTGGCTTGCTAGTGGGATAGAAACAGTGAACATGCTGTCTTCGGCGTCTCCCACACATTGTCTTTTTTTGTTTTGTGTTACCTGTGAAACTCTGTCCTGTGACTAAGTTGGTTTACATTTCATTTATTTATTTAGCAAATACTTATTTTAACCCTACCATGTACCAGGTCCAAATCGCCCACATTTCCACATTTTTGTCATATTTAATTTATTTTAATGTGAAATTTCAAAATAATGTAAAACTGATCATATAGCAAATGACTCCCCTCCCATATATGTGTTGGTTTGTACTTTAATCTGATCACAGGAATTGGATTTTTTGACTCCTGCAGACATTGTGTGGCTGCCGCAGCCTGAGGCTTGTTCAGTCAGCATGGCCTGTGCACAGTGGTTTCTTCCCATTGGTCATATAGCTACAACTTCACTGGAATAAAACTATTAGACCACCAGAAACTGTGTGGAAGAAGATGGATCCAAACTTATGTCCAGGTATAAAGGAAATGAAAAAAGAGCTATCTTAATATTTGTGGGTCAAGTGTCTGGTAGGATTTGATAGCAATCATGCAAGACAGAATAGGTGGTTAAAGTTTGCCAATATCAACATTCATTCATACACACCCTTGACATAGAAATTTCCCTTTCAAATAGATTTAGTCTCTAAGGGGGAATATGGCCCTTTACAACCATTTTCTAGGTAGATGTTCATCTAAACTCAAGGTATGGTGTATATGGTGGTGACAGTTGAGTGGAGGTGAAGACCTTTAACTCAAAAAATGAATTAAAAAAACACCAGTTTTCTTATGATTAAAGAACGATTTTGGCAGTAAATTAAAAACAACAACAACAACTTCTGGACTTTGTGTTTCAGAAAAGGAAACGGTAAAGGGTGCCTGGGTGGCTCAGTCAGTTAAGCATCTGCCTTCGGCTCAGGTCATGATCTTAGGGTCCTGGGATGGAGCCCTGCATCGGGTGCCCTGCTCAGCAGGGAGCCTGCTTCTCCCTCTCCCTCTGCCCCCTCCCCCCTGCTTGTGCTCTCTCTCTCTCTCTCTCAGGCTCTTTGTCTCTCTCTCTCTCTCAAATAAATAAATAAAACCTTTTATTTATTATTTGACAGAGAGAGACACAGTGAGAGAGGGAACACAGCAAGGGGAGTGGGAGAGGGAGAAGCAGGCTTCCCGCCGAGCAGGGAGCCCGATGTGGGGCTCAATCCCAGGACCCTGGGATCATGACCTGAGCCGAAGGCAGACGCTTAATGACTGAGCCACCCAGGTGCCCCTAAATAAATAAAATCTTAAAAAAAGAAAAAAGAAAAAAAGGTAGGGTTATTTTTGAGATAACTGTAAAATCCTACTTAAATCATAGCAAGGAAGGGCAAGGAGAACACTAAAGCCTTTATTTTATGTACTATCAGAGCTATTAAAACATTCTAAAATAGTTTTATTCACCATGTAGTTAATAACCAAGTATAAAAATATGAGCAGCAAGAAGTATAAAGTCATTATTTTTTAAATCATCAGAATTCTAAAAGTAGATTTCAACATTTGGATATAGCAAATGATATAAACATGTTTGAATTAAACACATTGAACATATCAATAGGTTTTACAACCTAAAACTACTCTAAACACTTACAGTAAAAACTTCCTCATATGAGTACAGCATAGGTATAGGAAGATAAAACATGCCTTAACCTATTTTTCCATCCCACTACCTGAGGTAAAAGCTTTCTTTCCTCTAACATCTCAAGTGTTGCCTTTGTCTTTAGATGATAGAGCCACAACAAAAGCTTTACGGAAGAAGATAGGAAAAAAGAGGATTCTGTCATTGTTATAAAATCTATTGAGAACAAGGAGAGGAGGTTAACTAAAGAACAGAGAGGCCCATATTCTTTTCTTTTCTTAAAATTTGTTACTTTTAAGAAAACAGAAACTTTTATCTCGGTTTCTTTTCTAGGGCTCATAAGTCTTCAGTCAGTGGAGCTCACTCAGTATTACAGTAGTTTTTAGAAATGTGGTCTTAGGTAACGGCAGTTTAAGATAACAAGATATTAATTTTCAAGAGGTATAGATTCTATATTAGGCGTTGAACTGTAGATAGGTCAGTTACTCAGATGCACATGAGGGGAAGATTCAAGGAGTTCAGATGAAGGCTCTGCTTTGGTTTTAATTCTTTTAAGTCCCTAGATACCACTTATGCAAAGCACTGTTGCTAGTTAGGAATACCTTTAGAAGGCTTAAACAATTTTGCTGTTATTGTAGACAATGCCAATTTATTTATGCTTCTCTGATATTCATTATGTATGCTTATCTAATTTCTAATCAGGAGACTTTGGTAATGGGATTATCACAAAGAAACCAAATACAATATTACTCAACTAGTGGAAATCATATTGCACTGTTATTTAGGATTTAAGCCTTAGAAAGGATTTGAAGCTTGTGAGATTAATCATAGTGCAAAATATTATCATCTAGTCTGTTGTATGTCTACAAAGATAGTTTTATTGCTGGGTTTTATAATACTAAACAGTCAACTGGGTCACCTTTTGCAAATATGTCTTTACAGGAAGAATGCTTATGGCTAAAGGATTCACACACACACACATTCCCTTCACCCCTGGCTTGATGAAATATAATTGACATATAACGTTGTATAAGCTTAAGATATAAACAAAGTGATGATTTGGTATATGTATATATTGGGAGATAATTACCAAAATAAGGTTAGTTAACACATCAGATGCTCACAGTGTTACCTGTTCTCTGTTGTTTGTTTTTTATATTGTGGTTGAGAACTTTTAAGATTTACTCTCTTAACTTTGCAATATACAATAGAGTATTGTTAACCATAGTTAGCTAGGTGTACATTAGATCTCCAGAACTTATTCATCTTATAACTGGAAGTTTGTACCCTTTGACCACATTCACCCCTACCCTTAACCACCACCAATCTACTCTCTGTTTCTATAAATTTTGTTTTTTAGTGATATCATGTGGTATTTGTCATTTTCTGTCTGGCTTATTTCACTTAGTATAATGCCTTCCAGGTTCATCCATGTTTTTAAAAATGACAGGATTTCCTTTGCTTTTATGGCTGAATAATATTTCATCTATTTACACACACACACACGCACACACACACTCACACACACACTCCATTTTCTTTATCCATTCATCCACTGATGGACATTTAGATTATTTCCATGTTTTGGCTATTATAAACAGCACTGCAGTGAACAAGGGAGTGCAGGTAGTTTTTTAAGATACTGAATTTCCTTCAGATATATACCTAGAAGTGGGATTACTGGGTAATTCTATTTTTAATTTTTTGAGGAACTTCCATACTGTTTTCCATAGTAGCTGTTCCAGTTTGCATTCCCACCAACAGTGTACAAGTGTTTCCTTTTCTCCACCTCCTTGCTAGCATTTGTTATCTCTTTTTGATTATAATAAAGATCCTAACAGGTGTGAGGTGATATCTCATTGTGATTTTGATTTACATTACCTTGATGATTAGTAATGTGGAGCACTTTCTCATGTACCTGTTAGCCATCTGTATGTCTTCTAAGGAAAAATATCTACTTAGGTCCTCTGCCCATTTTTTAATTAGGTATTTGTTTTTTATTTTTGTTGTTGTTTGCTATTGAGTTTTATATATTTGCTATAGGAGGTCCTTATATATTTTGGATATTAACCTCATATTGGATCTATGGTTTAAAAATATTTTGCCCCATTCCATAGGTTGTCTCTTTACTCTATTGATTATTTCTCTCGCTGTGCAGAAGCTATTTAGTTTGATGTAGTCACACATGTTTATTTTGGCTCTTGTTGCTTGTACTTTAGGTGCCATATCCAAAAAATCACATACCAAGAATGTCAAGGCGGGGGGCACCTGGGTGGCTCAGTTGGTTAAGCGTCTGCCTTCGGCTCAGGTCATGATTCCAGGGTCCTGGGATCGAGCCCCATGTCGGGCTCCCTGCTCAGCTGGGAGTCTGCTTCTCCCTCTGCCTCTGCCTCTCCCCCTGCTTGTGCTCTCTCTCTGTCAAATAAAGAAATAAAATCTAAAAAAAAAAAAAAAAAGAATGTCAAAGGGGTTTTCCCATGTTTTCTTCTAGGAGTTGTAGGGTTTCAGGTTTTAGATTTAAGTCTTTAATCTATTTTTAGTTAATTTTTTGTGAGTGGTGTAAGATAGAGGTTCAGTTTCATTCTTTTACATCTGAATATCCAGTTTACCCAACACCATTTATTGCAAAGACTATTTTATCCCCATTGAGGATTCTTGACTCTCTTGTCAAATATTAGTTGACCATCTATGTCTGGGTTCATTTCTGGGCTTCAATTCTTTTCCATTGGTGTATGTAATTATTTTTTATGCCAGTACCATACTGTGTTGATTACTCTAGCTTCAGAGTATAGTTTGAAATCAGAAAGTGTGATGCCTCCAACTTTGTTCTTCTTTCTCATGAATGCTTTGGCTATTCAAGGCTTTTGTTGGTTCCATAAAAATTTTAGAATTGCTTTTTCTAGTTCTGTGAAAGTTGTCATTGGAATTTTGATAAGGATTGCATTGAATCTGTAGATTGCCAAAGGTAGTATGAACATTTTACCAATATTAATTCTCCCAATTCATGAACATATCTTTCCATTTATTTGTGTCTTCTTCAATTTCTTTCATCAGTGTCTTACAGTTTTTTGCACACACACGCTTTTTAAAATTGAAGTATAGTTGACACACAATGTTACATTAATTTCAAGTGTACTACACTTTTTATCTATATGAAACTAACTAAAATATACAATCAAGTTTATTTCAGAAGGTACCATGTGGAAGGAGATGGGTCCAAATTACGTCCAGGTGTAAAAGAACTGAAGAAAGAGCTGTTAATTCTTATGGGGCTTACATAACATTTTTACAAGCACCTCACTTATAATATTGAGCCTAGATTGATCCAATTAGGTGAGGTATAATAAAGCTGATAATCTTTCTAAAAATGAATAAATAGTAGTAATAAATTGAAAAGTAAGTTGAAGATTCAACAGAAGATCTTCAAGAATTAGAATAGTTTTCCTGAACCCCATGTTTACCTTGATTCCTGCTTGGATTTGGATTTCAGAGTCTAGCTTTTGTTGGTTACAAGTTGCTGAAAAGATAGTGTAGGCATTGATACCATCTATGAATAGCCCACTTAAAGACTTATAAAGTCCCCATTTACCCTAGAATATCTCTTGGTACATCTTGCATCTAAAAAAGATGCATGCATTGTGCCTAAACATTTGCATCGTTAATCCATTTGTAGTTTAAAGTAATGCAGACTGCTGTTGAGTTCATTCAGTCTAACATCATAGCAATAATCTCTTAGTGACTGAATTGACTCTGTTCTACATAAAACGTCTGATTAAATGTATTATCTTTAGCTACTGGTAAAGTTCTGAGGACATGTGTTGCAGAACTGTGTTTGTGGGAATGAGATCTGGGTGGTGAGAGTGGGCTTCCTTTTGATGTACAGGGGGGCAATATGAAGGAATAAAGACACTGAGATAGAGCGGGAGGCCAGGAAAGTTTGGTAGTATTATGAAGGTTTATTTGGGGAGGTAACTCTTTCGCTGAAGCTTAAAGAATACCTAGGATTTCATAGGATCATGAGATGGTAGAATTTCCTGGCTGAGGAAAGAGAGTTACAAAAAAATGAGGAGCTATAAATCTGCTGTATATATAGTATCTGAAGTTGAACTGATAGAATGGAGACCAATTTACTTTCAACAATTAGAAGACTCAAAAGTAAAATTTCTTCTGATTACATTTTATATATTATTTGATGATGGTATATTCTATTATCTCTCAAAATCTTATTATGGGATTCACTGTGTTGCAAATAGCTGAGTAATAGGCGGAGAAAGAAGGTAAAGGTGTACTCAAGTCATGCAATACCAAATTAGCTATGATTCTGGTGAGAAAATGGCAACAAGGGAAATTGCTACTCACAAAAAGTATTGTAAGATAAAACTGGATTGTTAAAGGAAGACATATGGGTCCTACTTCATAAGGCCAAATCATGTAAGTTGAAGGCAGTCTTGGAGGGAACACATGACCAGGAGAGATGTCTTAGGACTGGGGTGAATCAAGAATGTGTGTTCTAAAGGAAACGATCTTGTATCCTTAAAATTTTTGGACATTTTGCCATTGGTAAGAGTTTAGAACTTATTGCCTGATGTTACACAGTGCAAGGGTTTCTTCATTTTACAAGGCATGCTAGTACGTGATTCTTTTATAATACTGTTTTTCATGAGGATAAAGCTAGGCCATTGCCAATATGTGAAGCAGGTAGTACAGTGTGTTTTTTTGAGAAGTTCATGCTGAAAAGAGAAGAGCTGAACACAGGTCACATAAAGGGTATAGGTAGGTCACCAAAGCAGAGTTGTAGAAGCTCAATAGGAAAGGAAAGCTATTAGCTGAATATACAAATCTGAATAAACATGAAGGTGAGAATATGAGACCAAGAGGCAATTTAGGTCAGATGAAGGAGGGAGCCAGGTGAGGGGTGCTTGTATACATGCATATTCATCTCAGATGAAGTTGGAGTATCAGGGGTGATACAGTCTCAGTTGAAGGCCCTCAGAGGACTTTCCTAGGAGAATAATAATTATCAATCCAAGCAAAGTCATGCCTACCATCACAATTTCTAAAAAAACTCAACTTATGACAAATAGGTAACTTTTACCTAGAAATATTCCACCCACATTAGCTTTTGCACAGATTTCTTTTGATACTCCATCTGTATATTTCTGCTAAATTCTCTAATTTGTGAATTTGTTCTTGACTTGGGTTTTCTACTCTTATCTCAATATTCCTCCTTAATCTGTCAAGTTGGCCTCAAAACCAGGTATGTCACAGCTGTTTGTATAAATTTTTATCATTATTTCCAGTACTCCAGAGTTTAGTCCCCTTGGCACTTCTCTTTGACACTTCTCACCAACCTTGTAGTTTGCCTTTAATCTGCTCCATCAGATAGGAACTCAAATGTATTAAATTGTGGAAAAATGTAAAATTTATAAGATATAAAATTCCTTAGGTAAGTGATAGACATAGACACGGAGTATTTATATCTTGATTAATTCTATTTCATTTCATTTAATAATACTTTTCCTCAAAAAGACTTAAGAAGTACAATTGTGAAACATCAATCTCTGCACATCTTTATTTTTCTTGTACGTCAAATGTCTGGATTTGACAGTGGTATATTCACAACCCTCTAAAATCTGATCAGCACTAGGATGTGAAGTGCTTGGGAGGAAAAGTTAAAATTTGGTGAAATTTTCTTCTTATTTGCCTCATTTCTCCTTGATTTTCAAAGAGAAAGATTTCAAGGGGAAGAAATGAATGACAAATAGCTAAAGATGTTCAGAAATATTATCGACACCTACACTTGGTATAAATTAAACTATAATTGTATCAAATTTGCTTTTTAAAAAAATCTTTAATGATATGTGTATATAGGCTTTGGTGACAGTCTTAATGGGAACAATTGGTCTTCTGTTCTGATACTTGCTGCATTTTCAGGCAAGTATGACTAAATTGTACACAAACATAGCATTAGAAGATGGAAACTCAATCTCACTGTAAAATATGTCTTTCATGGCAAATAGAACAAAATTGTCATCTCCTCTAATTAAATAATAATATGAAAATTTTGAGGGTCTGTGCAGATGGCAGTGTTAACTCTTACATTCACCTTCATTTTTGATGGTTATGCTATTGTTTTTGTTTGTTTGTTTGTTTGTTTGTTTTGCAGTGGTTCTGAAGGTTGTCCCTACTTTCAAGTTCATCCTTCTCTCAGGAGTTTATAATATATAGGTGGAAACTAGACACATACTTATGAAACACTCAGTAGCAAAAGGCAAAAATGAAGGAGAGAGGCAAACAAGTACAAGTGTTGATAAATGGCATTGGTTTGGAATAGCTAGAGAGGTCTTCAACAAAGACAGAGATCTTTATAGTAGCCTTTAAGGTTGGGTAGACTTCGAATAGGTAGAGAGAAAGAATTGCATATGAAGCTGGAGAGGGAATGGGCATGAGTATTTAACCATGCTGTTAGGGTGTTAAGAGGTGATGTGAGAATGGATGGGTAAAGCTGTATTGTGCTGAACATTATAGGCTGCTTATGTCAACTGGACTTCATCTTAAGGTCAGTAACAAGACCCTGGAAATTTGGAAGAGCAGAATGACAAGGTGAAAGCAATATTTTAGGGAGATAAATTTTGAACTTATAATATTGTTAACTTTTCTATTCTGTATGCTTATAAAATACATAAAGCTGGGGAGAGGGAGTGGGTCTCAAGGAGACTTAATCCTTATTTAAAGGGATTCTTTTAAGGGGAGGAAGGTGAATCTGAGGTCAGCTACTTAGGGAATTCAAGGACTGGGACATATGACTAAAGTTTAGAGTCATGGGGAGGGTAAGTTGGCTGGGTAAGACTCTAAGCCAGGCCTCTGAACTCTACCCAGTACTGCTTCTTCTTTACTAGGTTTGGTTCCATTATGTCTTCAACTCCCTGCAGTCTTCCCACTGTCCTTAAAAACTGTGCCTTAATGAAGTCCCAATAGTTCATTTTTGCCCTTGCTTCCCTTGGCTTTGGCAATGTTTCTAGGAAGAAGTTGCTGCGGCTGAGGTCGAAGAGGTTGCTGCCTGTGTTCTCCTTTAAGATTTTGATGGACTCCTGTCTCACATTTAGGTCTTTCAACCATTTTGAGTCTATTTTTGTGTGTGGTGTAAGGAAATGGTCCAGTTTCATTCTTCTGCATGTGGCTGTTCAATTTTCCCAACACCATTTGTTGAAGAGACTGTCTTTTTTCCATTGGACATTCTTTCCTGCTTTGGCGAAGACTAGTTGACCATAGAGTTGAGGGTCCGTTTCTGGGCTCTCTATTCATTCCATTGACCTATGTGTCTGTTTTTGTGCCAATACCATACTGTCTTGATGATGACAGCTTTGTAATAGAGCTTGAAGTCCGGAATTGTGGTGCCGCCAGCTTTGCTTTTCTTTTTCAACATTCCTCTGGCTATTTGGGGTCTTTTCTGGTTCCATACAAATTTTAGGATTATTTGTTCCCTTTCTTTGAAAAAAGTGGATGGTATTTTGATGGGGATTGCATTGAATGTGTAGATTGCTCTAGGTAGCATTGACATCTTCGCAATATTTGTTCTTCTAATCCATGAGCATGGAACGTTTTTCCATTTCTTTGTGTCTTCCTCAATTTCTTCCATGAGTATTTTATAGTTTTCTGAGTACAGATCCTTTGCCTCTTTGGTTAGATTTATTCCTGGGTACCTTATGGTTTTGGGTGCAATTGTAAATGGGATCGACTCCTTAATTTCTCTTTCTTCTGTCTTGTTGGTGTATAGGAATGCCACTGATTTCTATGCATTGATTTTATATTCTGCCACTTTACTGAATTCCTGTATGAGTTCTAGCAGTTTTGGAGTGGAGTCTTTTTGGTTTTCCACATAAAGTATCATATCATCTGCAAAGAGTGAGAGTTTGACTTCTTCTTTGCTGATTTGGATGCCTTTTATTTCTTTTTGTTGTCTGATTGCTGTGGCTAGGATTTCTAATACTATGTTGAATAGCAGTGGTGATAGTGGACATCCCTGCCGTGTTCCTGACCTTAGGGGGAAAGCTCTCAGTTTTTCCCCATTGAGAATGATATTTGCTGTGGGTTTTTCAGAGATGGCTTTTATGATATTGAGGTATGTACCCTCTATCCCTATACTCTGAAGAGTTTTGATCAAGAAAGGATGCTGTACTTTGTCAAATGCTTTTTCTGCATCTATTGAGAGGATCGTATGGTTCTTGTTCTTTCTTTTATTAATGTATTGTATCACATTGATTGATTTGCGGATGTTGAACCAAACTTGCAGCGCAGGAATAAATGCCACTTGGTCGTGGTGAATAATCCTTTTAATGTACTGTTGGATCCTATTGGCTAGTATTTTGGTGAGAATTTTTGCATCCATGTTTATCAGGGATATTGGTCTGTAATTCTCCTTTTTGATGGGGTCTTTGTCTGGTTTTGGGGTCAAGGTAATGGTGACCTCATAAAACGAGTTTGGAAGTTTTCCTTCCATTTCTATTTTTTGGAACAGTTTCAGAAGACTAGGTATTAATTCTTCTTTAAATGTTTGGTAGAATTCCCCTGGGAAGCCATCTGGCCCTGGGCAAGATTAAAAGCTTTTGCAGAGCAAAAGAAACAATCAACAAAACCAAAAGACAACTGACAGAATGGGAGAAGATATTTGCAAATGACATATCAGATAAAGGGCTAGTATCCAAAATCTATAAAGAACTTATCAAACTCAACACCCAAAGAACAAATGATCCAATCAAGAAATGGGCAGAAGACATGAACAGACATTTTCCAAAGAAGACATCCAAATGGCCAACAGACACATGAAAAAGTGCTCAACATCGCTCAGCATCAGGGAAATCCCAATCAAAACCTCAATGAGATACCACCTCACACCAGTCAGGATGGCTAAAATTAACAAGTCAGGAAACGACAGATGTTGGCGGGGATGCAGAGAAAGGGGAACCCTCCTACACTGTTGGTGCGAATGCAAGCTGGTGCAGCCACTCTGGAAAACAGTATGGAGGTTCCTCAAAAAGTTGAAAATAGAGCTACCATACAACCCAGCAACTGCACTACTGGATATTTACCCCAAAGATACAAATGTAGTGATCTGAAGGGGTATATGCACCCAGATGTTTATAGCAGCAATGTCCACAATAGCCAAACTATGGAAAAAGCCAAGATGTCCATCGACAGATGAATGGATAAAGAAGATGTAGTATATATACACACAATGGAATATTATGCAGCCATCAAAAGGAATGAAATCTTACCATTTGCAACGACGTGGATGGAACTGGAGGGTATTATGCTGAGCGAAATAAGTCAATCAGAGAAAGACATGTATCATATGATCTCACTGATATGAGGAAGTCTTTTTTTTTTTTTTAAACAAAATTCACATTTTATTTAGGTTGAAATAAACTATACAAAATTGATTTTCTTCACCAAAAATAACAGCAATATTTTCTGTATTATTCCTGGATAAACCACAAAACACTTATTTTTGTAGGTTTTCCAGGGGTTGCTGGAGTGGTGAGGGGTGGGTGGGATGGGGTGGCTGGGTGATAGACCTTGGGGAGGGTATGTGCTATGGTGAGTGCTGTGAATTGTGTAAGACTGTTGAATCACAGACCTGTACCTCTGAAACAAACAATACATTATATGTTAAAAAAAAAGAAGATAATAGGAAGGGAAAAATGAAGGGGGGAATCAGAGGGGGAGATGAACTATGAGAGACTATGGACTCTGAGAAACAAACTGAGGGTTCTAGAGGAGAGGGGGGTGGGGGGATGGGTTAGCCTGGTGATGGGTATTAAAGAGGGCACGTACTGAATGGAGCACTGGGTGTTATATGCAAACACTGAATCATGGAACACTACATCAAAAACTAATGATGTAATGTATGGTGATTAACATAACATAATTAAAAATAAAAGAAAGAGTTCAAACACAAAACAAAAAAAAACTGTGCCTTAAAACTTGTAAGATCTTAAGCAATTACTTAACAAATCCTATCATTACCAAGGCCTTTATGCCTCATATCTATAGTTTGGCATTTCTATCAGCAAGTCAAAAAATTTAAGCTACTCAAAATATTTAGTTCTGGAAGTTAATAATAAAGGT
This sequence comes from Halichoerus grypus, assembly GCF_964656455.1. Lineage (NCBI taxonomy): Eukaryota > Metazoa > Chordata > Mammalia > Carnivora > Phocidae > Halichoerus > Halichoerus grypus. The sequence goes on along the minus strand of NC_135720.1, from coordinate 79,702,304 downwards.
GGAAGTTTCTGTTTTCCTGGAAAGCCAAAAGTAATTTATAATGTTATTTACCTAAATAGTAATAATGAAGCAATACAGTATTTTATTTTATTTTTAAAATTTTATTTAAATTCAGTTAATTAACATATAATGTATTATTAGTTTCGGAGGTAGAGTTCAGTGATTCATCAGTTGCATATAACACCCAGTGTTCATCACATCATGTGCCCTCCTTAATGCCTGTCACCCAGTTACCCCATTCCTTCCAGCAGCCCTCAGTTTGTTTCCTAGAGTTAAGAGTCTCTTATCGGGGGATGCCTGGGTGACTCCATCAGTTAAGCATCTGCCTTCAGCTCAGGTCATGTTCCCAGCTCAGGTCCTGGGATCAAGTCCCACATCGGGCTGCTTGCTCAGCGGGGAACATACTTCTCCCTCTGCTTGTGCTCTGTCTCTCTCTCTCTCTCAAATAAATAAATAAAATCTTAAAAAAAAAAAAAAAAGAGTCTCTTATGGTTTGTCTCCCTCTGTGTTTCATCTTGCAATACAGTGTTTTAAAATATCTTATCTCATTTGATTCTCAGCATGTCCCTGCTAGGCAGGGAGGGCAAACACTAGAGCGGTTAGGAGAAAACAGAAGTGGTTGTTTTGTGAAGTAACCATAGAGAGGAAAGGAACAGAACTCATGACTCCGAATTTCATGTGCATTAGATACTTCTACAAGTGGTCTACTAGTTATAGGTTATGTTTGGCTCTGTCACTTTAAGTTGTATGTATGCTTTCCTTCATCATAAAACTAAGGTTATACTTGTTTCCTTGATTTCCAGGGTTGCATAAAACATAAATATTGTATGATTGACTTAAATGTAATAATTTTCTATAGATAGATTTCAATACTGTAGATTATTTCCCAATCATATAATCTTTGAAAGAGAACCCTAATGGAGTTTCTTGAAGCAAGTAGCTTTTTTTTCAAAAAAGGAAAAGAAATGATTTTTCTGTGAAACTGTCATAGAGACAAAGACATCTGAAAAGAGACTTTAGAATATAGACTGCTACAATCATGAATGATTTGAGGGCTCAGAACCAATTTTAGAAATCATTTTTACCTAAGATTAAAAAAAGACACAAGTTTGCAGTGTAAGAAGCATTTTGCAAAGGTCTTGTCCATTGTTTGGTGTTTTACATGATTCAGGGGGAAAATTGTTGTTTCTTCTTATGGCTGACCTCGCATATAATAGACAAGGAGGCTGTCTAAACTAGTGTGATTTAAAGGGTATCTTTCCCCAAATAGGAACACATATACCTATAAACATGCACAGACATATATGCACTTGACTTTTGGCTGATTCATCTATCTAGCTGTGTCTGTCTGTCTATCATCTATCTACCTATTATCATCTTATCATTACATATCTCTTTTGCACTTAGACTATTACAATCCGTTAAAGCAACGATCAGAGAGTTGGCATTTTCGATTTAAAAGTTTTTTGAGTATTTATATATAAATGTATATGCCCATATATTTAAAGGTAAATATTCACATTAATAATGGGGGTAACTCTGTTTTATATCTGTGTGGGAGTTGCTATAATCAGAAGGCAAGTAAGTGGTGCCAAAGGAGCTGTGTTTGAAAGGAGGTGGACAAAGATTCTTATGGCATTTAGCAAGGGTCATGGTAGGAGTGTGTGTGTGTGTGTGTGTGTGTGTGTGTGTGTATGTGTGTGTGTGTGTGTGGTATATGAGTATCTGGGCAACACAGGAATAGCATGAAAGTGCTGTGGGGGAAGAAAGAGAGGGAAGTGGAAGGGCTGAAAGTTTAATTTCATCTTTTCCTTAATGCTAACCCTGCTTCTAATGTCTTCTGTAATTATAGTCCAACAGTGAGTCCTATCTTTTAAGTGTTAAGATTTTGGCCATCATTGATAAAGCAGTGCTTTCAGGATAGTCCTATATTCAGTGACTAAATATTTGGTTAACTTCAACTAGTCATATATAATATATATGTACAATAAATATATATGATATATATATGATGCTTTGTATTTTTGATGGATATGCAAATATAAACAAGATCTTTCTAGCCTGCAAAGTTATCCACTATCATTATAAGTGGACGTGGTTTGATGTAAGAAGAACATAGAGAGAGGTATATTAATTATTGGAACAAAAAAACTATTGGAACATAGGGAATACACCATTGGCTTTCTCTTCTCAGATGGCCGTAAGAGAAGGAAAGATGTTGCTATATGAGAGAAGAGATGATTTGGAGAGGAAGAAATTAAGGTTTTCTCCTTCCTTTCCAGGTAGATTATACTTGGCCCTCAAGTGATCCATAGGTTTTAGAATGTGGCTGGTGACACCAATAAATGCAGCCTCTGTAGGGATTTTGAGAGAAATACATATTTTTATTTCATATTTTTGGCTTCTTAAGCTGAAAACCTAGCAGAATTTCTTGCCTCTAATATTGCTCAGTTTCAATTTAATATTACCCAAATCCTATTTTAGCTCAGTTTTCTTCAGTTATACAGTCATTAGTCAATCAAAGTGCACCTGCTTTTCAGTTTCATACAGAGACACATGGAGCTGGGGTTTTTTGAACCTGAGAAATGTCAGTTTTCCAGAGATGTGAATATGACCTGAGGAGTCTGGTTTTGCTAAGGAGAGATTTTTATGAGCCCTCATAAAAAAAGTGCCTTATTTTTTGTATTGCCTTACAGTTTTCACAGCGTATTATCTCACTTTTTACTCACATCAAAGCTATCACCCGAGAGAATTGTTACCTCTGTTTTACTCCTGAGGAAACTGAAAGTTGAAGAGACTACGTGACATGCTGAGTCACTGAGCTGAAAACCAGCAGCACTGGGATTCACACTGGGTCTTCTGATTCCATGTCTACACATCTTTACTGGATGACCCACCAGTGCTTGTCAAAGAATGTTCTGGTAAAATGTTTCTTTTCAGGTCAACATGATACATGTGATGTATAAGTTTTACCCATATTAGTAACAAAAAATTGCTGAATGTTAATTAAGAATTGTGGTCAAAGAAAGACTTTTGTGGGTTTTTTTGGTTATATAAGCAAAGCATGTTTCTTCGATACCCAACTGGGTCATATTAGGAAGCAGCCACACTAAGAAAGCAGCTCTGTACCCACTACCACTAGGCTCATGCCTACAGGCAGGAATGTAAGGACCAAGACTTGGCTGGTGGAGATGAAAGTACCCTGGAGAGCCTGAGGGAATTCCACATGTGAAGTATGAGAAAATGGGCGTTGGGGATGATCAATCAGTTTGCTAACCTTTCTCTATTTTAGCATACTGTCAGGCGGAAAAGGAATATACTTTGGTTTGTGTGATACGTTTTCTTGTCAGATTTGCTGGAGTTTCACACTCCTTAAATAAATGTGTTTAACTTTTAGTATGTTATCTGATACTGACATGGATGGAATTACCCAATATTCTGTACAATTATAATTTACATAATTTTGTGAATTTCTATCTCATGAAAATTATTGATGACTTTAATTATCAATGATTTTACCTCTAAATTCATAGACTAACTCATAAAGTATTACTACTGATCAAATAAACAATATTTTGTTAGTAGGTAATTGTCTTTTGTGAGCACAAGAATATGTCTAATGGCACATTCCTACATATTGTTTAAAATTTTATTTTCATTACAAAACTAAGAACAGGATGCATTTCAAATTGGCTATGTGGTTGAATTATTACCCTTTGCTTTTGACTGGATGATGAAAGCCAGTCCTCTTGCAGATAAACAATAATTAAATGTGCTGATGGAAGATCTTTCACTGAAAGCCATTTCTTGTTCTTCATGAAAATGAGACTTGGGGATCATTTGTTTAGGTTGCTAGTATTTGAACTCATCTGAGATTGACAAAGATTCCTTAACTAAACTCTACTCAGGTTCCTTTGAACTCTTTTATATAGGACCTGATCTTTTTTTTTTTTTTAATTTTAATCCCAGTATAGTTAATATACAGTGTTATATTAGATTCAGGTGTACAATATGGTAATTCAGCAACTCCATATATTACTCAGTATTTATCAAGATAACTATACTTTTTTTTAATGTATCAGTCTTTTAATTAGGTTTTTTGTAAGGAATTTAGAACACCAATTTGTGAGGGTAAACTCCATTTGTGAGAGAAAACAGAGTGGAGGTAGCCCTGAAGCCGAGGAACAGCTTTGAGTTTTGGCAGAATTTCCAAGTCCACAGCTTCCTGATCAACCTGGCGCTACTCTGTAATCTCATATTTCTCTTTGACCGTGTCAAAGATCTCACCTTCCTGGTGTCTGGGTTTACACAGCTTCTTCTTGAGATGTTTGGGGATTTTCACACTGCTAATATCAATTTTGGTGGAAGTGGCAATGACAGATTTCTAGTGTGTTCTACGCAGAGACACTCGATCGAGGGCCAGAGGTCCAGTCACAGGTAGCAAGGCACTGCTCGGTTGCTTCAGGAAAACCACCCTCTTGCCTCTGTGGTGCCCAGTGAGGATGATCAGAATGGTCTCAGGGGTGATGCTAGCTCAAAATTTTCTCACATGCTGACTGAAAGGTTGTTGCTGTGGCTCAGCAGCTTTTGAGGCACATCTTCAGTAGGATAATACCTAGGCATTTTGCGAAGTTTAAACGTACCAGCATTCTTGTCACCAGGTGGTTTTGTGACGGTATCAAGAACCTTCTCCTTCTTTTTCTTTTCAATCCTGGATTTAACTGCTGAATACGTCTTTTGTACATGGTCTTTCTTGACTACATAGCCAATCATAACCAACAGGAATATTTGCCAATTCCTCTGATTAGGACAGGATTTCAGCTACGGTAGGGCTTCCCCTTTAGCATTTTAGCTTTGAGGTAACCCTTCTTAACCTTGCCACCAGCATCAGCCTTCTTGGCTTCAGGTTTCTTCTTATTATCCAGCTTTTCAGGTTTTTCACCCACCATCTTACAAGATGGGAAATAGAACTCAAAATAACTGTACTCTTACTCCCCTTCATTTATTTCATCCATCCCCCTACCCACCTCCCCTTTGGTAACCATCAGTAGTTTGTTCTCTATAGTTAAGAGTCTGTTTTTTGGTTTTCCTGTTTTTTTTTCCTTTTGTTTGTTTTGTTTCTTAAATTCCACATATGAGTGAAATCATGTATTTGTCTTTTTCTGACTGACTTATTTCGCTTTGCATTATATTCTCTAGCTCCATCCATGTTGTTGCAAATGGCAAGATTTCATTGTTTTTTTATGGCTGAATAATATTCCAGTGTGTGTATGTGTGTGTGTGTGTGTGTGTGTGTATCACATCTTCTTTATCCATTATCCATTAATGGACACTTGGGTTCCTTCCATAATTTGGTTATTGTAAGTAATGCTGCAGTAAACATCAGGGTGCATATATCCATATGAATTAGTGTTTTTGTATTCTTTGGGTAAATACCCAGTAGTGTGATTACTGAAATATCAAGGATATTTCTATTTTTAATTTTTTGAGGAACCTTCATACTGTCTTCCACAGTGGCTGTACCAGTTTGCATTCCCACCAACAGTGCATGAGGGTTCCTTTTTCTCCACATCTTCACCAACACTTGTTGGCCACCCTGCTCCTTGGCTATAGATTCTCACTTTTTCTTGTTGTATTTAGAATGGAGCACAATCTCTCTCCCGTACTGCAAAACTCCATTGCAGTTGTCCCTATACCTATTGTGATAGCCCCTGTTACCTCTTTAGCAAGTGTTGCAAATATTTTTTTTCTTTAACAGATAAAAAATTTGATCATTAATCAGAGGCCAAATAGTTATTTTTGCTGTTTTAGATAATGGTATCGAGCCTCACAACATCCAGGTGTGACATCTAAGTCCAGATCCATTAATGGAGAGAATAACATATCAGAATAAGGAGTTTGGGCTTCATTTTGTAATAGGGACTTAATCAAGGTCTTTCTAGAAATGTTTTAGAAGGTTCTGGCACCATGTATAAAACAGAATGTGGAGGAAGGAAAAATGGAGGGAAATTTGGAGACTCCACCAGTGTTGCAGATGAAAAGTCATAAAGGCCTAAAGTAAGACAGTGGTGGTAAGAATAAAGAAGTAATGAATGTTACAGCTGTTATGAAGGCTGAATGAATATTGACTACAAGTTGGCAATAAAAGAAAAGTGAAGTGCTAGCCATGTGAAAATGTTTTCAGCCTAGGGTGTCGGGAGGATGATGTCCCATGAAAGAGGAAATATATTAAGTTCAGTAAAAAATGTAGGGTTATAGTTAAAAATGTGGGGCTGAGCTTGAGAGATAAATAAGAGCTATAAACAGATAGGTAGAAATTATCAACATCCAGGTGTTATTTGAAGTCATGAGCCTGGGTGAAACTGGCGAGGGAGAAAACATGAAAGAAGAAAAGAAACCTATGGATCAATCCTTGGGAGATAACTTGTATTTGGGCTGGTGCCATGAGACAGAGTAGCTACCACAAAGCAGAGAGATAGGGAATGGGAACAGAAGAGTCTGTAGTGAAAACTAGAAATGAGGATTTGATGCATGAAGTCTTCTGACACAATTGAGTGCCGCAGAGAGAGATTAAAGTGAGAAAAAGCACTGGATTTGATGGCTAGGAGGCCTCGGAAACCTTGGGAGAGAGATTTCAGTAGAGCCGATGAGAATGTATGTTGGATTTCAATAAATGGAGGGGAAAACATAGGGAGTTGCTAGTGTATTTTCCTTGTAAAGTTTGGAAGAGAAAGGAAGAAAGCAAGTAAGATTAAATAGCTGGTGAGGGAAGAGGTAAGGAAGGGTTGTTGTTTGAGAAGAGAGCATGAATATGTTCATGAGCTGAGGGGAAAAGTCCTATGAGAACATGTAATTAGAGAAATGAGAAGTGGGGAGATCATTCATGAGCACATCCTCACAGAAGGTGGGGCCAGGTGGCATCAAGGGCACAATTGGAGGGATTGTTCTTTTTTCCTCTGAAATACAGGGTACTAGAGAAGACTTGAGTCAGTTAGAGAAGTGTTTTTGTTTTTATGTGTGGTGATCTGAAACTTCACAATGATGTGGGATAGATGTAAAATGGGTTTTATGTATTCTAATTTTATTCTTTATAAATATTCCTTAATCCACTAAGTGTTGTTACTAGAATGAATTAATAGTGGTACCATTTAATTACATAGTTATTAGTTACGGAGTGGAAGATTTCCCTCAATTTTAATAAGTATATACATTCTTCAAAGTTCATACATCAGAAATAACAAGATTAGTGGTACAACATGAAAGTAGATCAACTTTAATCTCAATTTTTTTGAGATTTCAAGATAATAAATTTGAATCACAAGTTGTGATTATCATAGAAGCACGCTTAAATTAGGATGTTATCTTGGTTCCCTTGACCTGTCCTCATTTACTGGAACTGCCTTCACCACTGTCTCTCTGATATTTCCCTTTAAATATCTGAAAGGCCCTTCAAAGTCAGCCTGTCCTTTGATGAACTCACCATTTGTTCCCTGGGCTGGCCAGCCTTCAGGCTGTTCCCTAATGTTCCCTACTTCCTGGTATTCACCCACTTGTGTGGTCCCCTCTCACATTGTACCAGGGTTGATCTGTGTGACCAATACCATATGGCAGACGCAGTGGCATGTCACTTCTGTTATTAGGTTAGAAAATTCTGCGGCTTCTGTCTTGAAAGCTTTCTCTTGCTTATGCTTCCTCTCTTTTGGATATCTCACTGAAGGGAGGGGCAGTGGGGCCGAGTAAGCTGCTGTGTTGAGAGTAGTCCTGTGGAGAGGCTTCTGTTACAAGGTACTGAAACCTTCAGACATCAGCTAAGGAGGAACTACGACCTGCCAACAACCACATAAGTAAGCTTGGAAGTGGACTCATCAGTCACGGTAGATCCCTGAGATGATTACAGACCTGACTGGTAGCTTGGTTGTAATAGGTAGAAAACCTGTGCCAGCACCACCTAGCTAATTTGCTCCCATGTCTCTGAAACTCTGTGCTTGCTGTTTTAAGTTTCTACTTTTGGGGGTAATTTGCTAAGCAGCAATAGAGAACTAATACATCTCTGACCAGGTTCTCTTCTTGGATTCCCAGTCTCAGTCAGTGAGTTATACCTATCTTCTCCCTTCCACAAGCCAAGATCCTAAGAGTCTACCAGGATACTGCTTTTTCCTGTACTCTGCTAATCTATTATAAAGTCCTGTTAAGCACCTATTGTGTACTGGGATACAAAAATGAACAAAATAAGAAATTTCTCTTCATATAGAATTTACATCTTAGTGGGGGGATCAGACAATAAACTGAATAATAGAGTGTCTGGTGGTGGTGATAAGTGCAGGTGAAGGGAAAGAAATTGGTGGTGGTGGGGAAGCTAGTTTATGGAAGAGAGTCAGAGAAGGCAACTCTGGTAAAGTCCTCTGAAGAAAGTGTCTATGTGGATGCCATCCAGAAGAGTGGTCTGGACAGTGGGGCATCATGAGTACAAAGGTCCTGAGAAAAGACTGTGCTTGATATGTTGGAGGAGCAGCAAGGAGACTGTTGTGGCTGGATCAGAGAGGGTAAAGGAGTGTGGTAGGTATGGAAGGATATTGGAGAGGTAGGGGTGACCTTGCAGGTGCATGGAAATGATTTTGGATCTTACTGTACATTACTTGGAAAGCCATTGAAATGGTTTGAGTACAGGAGTGACAAGATCAGAATTCGGTTTCAACAGGATCACTATGGCTGTGCTGTTGAGAACAGATTTGTTGGGAGAGCTGGGAGTCGGAGGGAGAACAACAGAAAATGATGGTGGTATAGATTTGAGTGGTGGAGTTGGAGGTGGTCTGACATGGTCAAATTTTAGATTTATTTTGCAGGTTGCTCTGACAGTGAGCTGATGGATTGGATGTGAGTGTAAGAGAAAGTGAGGAACCACAGGTGTTGTCAGATGACATTGAGATGCTCTGGTGGACCTGAGGGAAGGGTTGTGTCAGTCTGCGTTGGTCCTCCCAATTCTTATGTACCTAGCCTATCACCCCTCCCCACAACCTCCCATTTCATGCCTCAAGTAATACCTCAGAACTCCTGAGTGTATTCTTCACAATCCCCTCAAAGACAACTGCTCTGGTAAGAGTGGCTGGCAACTCTGATAATAACTGATCTTTGAGGTGATGTTAAACCTACTCCTTTCCCAAGTTATATTAGACATTATATTCTTTCTAATATACTATAAAATGAATTTTAATCTATAAATAATGAGATTTATGGCAGCTTATAGATATTCAGCATTTTTCATCGATTATTTCTTGACTTCTTACAGCAATCTATGAAGTAGGAACTGTTATTATGACAACTGTATGGTCAAGAAGATGGAGGGTTTGAAAAGTTAGCTTGTCCATGTCCACGCAGCTATTAAGTAGTGGGGGACAGAAATGACATGTAATTCCATCTGATTCCAAGCCCCTGTCCTGCAGAACTACGTTCAAAAGCTACTTTGCCTCTTTAAAGGAGCATGTCTTTAACACACTTTGTCATACTGATAGCAAGATTATGTCTGTCTCACTTTCAAATAATTTTACTAAAGTTACACATTTGAAGGATCAAATACTTATTAGTTGACAAGTATTAGCGATGATGTGCTAACAGAGCCCCAGACAGATGACATCATTGCTCCCTATACAATAAATGACTTCAACATCTGTAGTGACGGACTAATGACTAATTACAACTGACTGATAAAAATTGCTCTGTCTAAGCGTTTGTTCCCAAAGAGTCTAATTTGCCTGGAGAACTGGTGTGGGACTTGTCACAGATGCCAGTACTGAAATAACTGCCCCATTTGTGAGTCACCAACATCGAGAATCCAGACTAATAGGTTAGTGTGACATTTTCAATTTGCCACTCATTCTCTAAATTGTTATGTTGTCTTAAGCTCAGGCTGGCATAATTTACAGTAGGAACTATCAGAACTCAGTCACACAGGTATTTTTATAGAGAAAGTGAAGTTCAGGGGTCAAAATAAGAGAAATGCTTGTGCCTTTTTATATTTCTTAGATGTTTGATTTTCTCAACTATTTTAAAATTCACTACAGATGCTATTACATTATCGAAATAATGATAGTAATGCCAGTAATTCAATAGTCCATTTGCCTTCTTATATCATTATAAATGATAAAAGCATCATTATAAAATGATGTTTAACAAGTACTTTAAGCTCCTTGGAAGAAAATCACACCTCTATGATGATGATGATTGCTACTATTTTTGGCCACTCTTCTTCCATTTTAGGACATTAAAAAAATGTCTGGGAAAGGGGACATGTCTATTACTATTTCTTATATAATATCTGCAAGAAATGTTACTTTTTAAGATATACTGACAACATTTAAAATCATTTTTTCTTTTTTAATTTTTATTTTTCTAAATTTTAATCCATTTAATTAACATATAATATATTCTTGGTTTCAGAGGTATAGGTCTGTGTTTCATCAGTCTTATATAATACTCAGTTGAAATCATTTTCTATTTCTAAAGAAATTAGAGACTTGCAGTGATGTGACTACCGTCACCTTCTTTCTTCAGCAAACTGGTTGTTCTGTGTAAATTCTCATATTTTTCCAATGTACTGAAGTGTCAGATCCAGACATAAGATACTTTTAAATAATCAACTTGGATATAATGAATTCTAATATTCTTTCTTTCCTTTTTTAAAAAAAAATTTATTTAAATTTTGTTCGTTGGGGCACCTAGGTGGCTCAGTTGGTTGGGCGCCTGCCTTCAACTCGGGTCATGATCCCGGGGTCCTGGGATCCAGCCCCACATCAGGCTCCCTGCTCAGAGGAGAGCCTGCTTCTCCCTTTCCCTCTGCTGCTACCCCAACTTGTGCTCTCTCTCTGTCATATAAATAAATCTAAAAAAGTTTTGTTAGTTAACATACAGTACAATATTCATTTCAGGAGTAGAATTCAGTGATTCATCAGCTACATACAACACCCAGTGCTCATCACAAGTGCCCTCCTTAATACCCATCGCCTATCTAGCCCATCCCCCACCCACCTCCCTCCTGCAACCCTGTTTTTCTCTATCATTAAGTGTCACTTACGGCTTGTTTCCCTCTCTCCTTTTTTTTCTTTTCCCCCTTCTCATATGTTCATCTGTTTTCTTTCTTAAATTCCACGTATGAGTGAGATCAAATGGTGTTATTCTTATTCTGGGTTCAAGTGCTTGTTCCCCCACAAAGTAAAGATGGCTATCTAGGCACAAAAATGGCTTACGGGGCCATACCTCAATGTTTGAGACTTTCCTTCCTTTGATTTCTCTCCTTTCAGTTGACAGAAATGGGAAGATTCCATTTAGTTGGGCCTGGGTTATTTTCCATTACACTTTTCTCAAAGATGTTTTCTTGCTGAACCTCTTTCCTAGAATGAGGTTTGAGCAGTGTTTTTTTTTTTGTTTTTTTTTTTAAGATTTTATTTATTTGACAGAGAGAGACAGCGAGAGAGGGAACACAAGCAGGGGGAGTGGGAGAGGGAAAAGCAGGGGGAGTGGGAGAGGGAGAAGCAGGCTTCCCGCTGAGCAGGGAGCCCGATGCAGGGCTCGATCCCAGGACCCGGGGATCATGACCTGAGCTGAAGCCAGACAACGAATGAGCCACGCAGGCGCCCCCTTGACCAGTGGTTTTAAGGCTTTCATCCTTTTCATAAGTTCCTAAAGAAACTGAAATATAGATCCTACCTCTACACCTTTCCTTTCCCTTGCATTATCCAAAGAGGCAATGACCTGGAAGGGATGAGTGTTGAGTTGTACTAGGAGAAGATTTAAATGGAAGGAGGGTAAAGAATAAAAGATGCAAAATATGAGGACTTTTCATGTATTCTTTTTTATTACACTTATGTTATAAAATTAAGATTTGGAAGACAAGATTCTTTCTAACTCAAAAAATGACTCCAAAGTCCCAATGGAGTGTCTTTTGTTGTATACATCTATATAGCTCACACTTACATAATGTTTACTATGTGCCAGGTACCTTCTCTTTGTGTTACATTATTGTAGTCCCCAACCAACGTTATGAGGTAGATACTATTGTTATCCCTGGGGCAGGAAACTGAGGCCAGGACTGGGTGTATGGGCCTGCAACCTATGTAATTGCATAGAGGGACCCTGTACTTGGTTTAATGCTATATTGTCACTGTCTTGAAATTCTTAATAATTTTTGAACAAGAAACACTGCATTTTCATTTTGCCCAGACATAGGAAACAGATGGGCAAAAGCAGAACAGAGGGAAGCAGTGTAAGAACTTACTGTGAGGGACACGTGGGTGGCTCAGTCGGTTAAGCGTCTGCCTTTGGCTCAGGTCATGATCCCAGGGTCCTGGGATCAAGTCCTGCTTTGGGCTCCTTGCTCAGTGAGGAGCCTGCTTCTCTCTCTTCCTCTGCCTGCCACTCTGCCTACTTGTGCTCTCTCTCTGTCAAATAAATAAATAAAATTAAAAAAAAAAATTACTGTGAAATCATGCCGTGTTATGTGGGTGTGGCAAGAGAGGGTCTGGAAGAATACGCAGTGTAGGGTTTGGATTTTATGTTGTAGGTGATGATGAGGCCAGCAGGATTTCAGTTATGAAAATATAGATGTGCTAGTAGACTGCAAACATTTCTTATACTAACATACTATATGTTATAGATCCACAGTGAACTTCTGATAAACATTTGTTAGTGACCGTTTTATTGAACTCAGGAATAATAGGAAAAGCATATGAGCAAAAAGCAGTTATTGCTGCATCCTGAAAGGGAATAGTTCATCTTTTAAATGTGAAGCACATAGAGCCATAACACTTAAGGTCTTTTTTGGGGGGGGATGGGGGTGTGGGAATTGTTTCTTTTGCACATTAGTTTGTTAGAATAAAGACCAGAAAAAAAAATGGTTACCAAGTAAAATATAATGGAAAGGTATTGGAAATAAAATTATTCTCCCATGGGATCATGTTTACTTGATTTCAGAGAATTTAATAGTGTGTTCTTCATGGATTGAGACAAACATGCTTTTCCTAGGTGATTGCTATGTCTTTATATATTCTTTGCTGGTGTCTGGAACTCCCAAATTCACACCCTGATCTAGAGTGCACTTCTGAGTTGGAGATTCAAATATAAAACATCTCCACTAGGATGGCTCTCAGACAATCCTGGTGAACGAGTGCAAAACTGAGTCCTTGACCTTCCTTTCCTGAAACTTCTTCCTTCCAATTTACCTACTTTGGGACATGACAGCTTCTGTCACCCTTGCAGTTGCTCATACCAGTGAGTCATCCTTGTCACTCACTTCCTCACTCTCTACATTCAATTCATTACCAAATCTTTTGACTCTGTGCTTCATATCATCTATATTTCTTATTTCTCTTACTGTCACTCCCAACTAAGCTGCCATCATTTCTCACCTTGACCATTGCACTGTCTTCTCTAAAGGTCTCCCTGCCCCTTTTCTTGCCCCCTCCAATTCTCCACATTGCCACCAGTGATCTTAATTAAGACAAAACTTGGCTCATGTCTGATTAAAACTGTCCAGTGATTTCCCAGTCTGATGAGATCAAAACCCAAATTCCTGCAGAAGGTTGAAGGAATCTGTCCCCAGCCGGTCATCAACCTTATCTCATGTCTTCTGAGCTCACCAAGACAGCAGCTGCACTTCCTTCCCTTGTTACAGCTCCAGGAATGTGCTAGGCTTGGTCCTGCCTTGGGCCTGGGTACAGGCTGAGGTCTTTCCCTGAAAGCATTTCTGTAAAGATCATATAATTCCTATTCATTGTTCAGAACTCAGAAGATACCACTTCTTTAGGGAAGTTCTCTTTCAATAACTTCAATCTGAAATAGACCTCCTCATTATCTTCTAAGTGTTCTATGAGTTTCCATTATTGTTCATTTGTTTAATGTCTTCTTCTCTGATAGATGATAAGCTTCATGAGGGTCAAGCCATGTCTTCTGTTCATCTCTATCCTTTGGGCCTAGCACAATGCCTGATGCATATAGAAGTCTTCAGTAAATATTTAATAAATGAAATAAACATGGCCTTAATGTTGCCACTTTGCATACTTCGTGTATTTTGTACCTTGAAGTTTGTTTTTGGTGGACTCTCTTAAACATCTTCACCTTCCTTAAATGCTTTGTTTTTTTTCTTGCTCCTATCCTGGTACTACCCCCGCAATATTCCAAACTTAGTACTGCTATTCATCTCTGATGAACTGTTCCCAGCTCAGGACCTGAGGTAGCGTTTCTACCAAAGTGCCACCCACTGACAGTATGAGGGTGGGAGGTGAAGGGTGTGTGGGTGGGTGTATGTGGAGTTCTGGGAACATGCCCCAGGTGCCTCCCACAAACATGGGATTTCTTTGCATCTCTTATCTTAAAGAAATTTTGCATCCTGTTTGTTTTTACTGTAAAAAGTGCTTGGGGTCACTTCTGCAGCTTGTACATATTCCCCAGAAGCTCTGATTGAGACATTTTTAGGCGTTTTTAGCTTGGCTCAGTTTTCTAAACAGTTTCTTTCCCACTCATAGCAGAGACCTCCTGAGCACTCTAAAAGGTACTCAAGTCCTGCCCCTACCTTTCTGATTTTCTTGTTTTGATTTGCTTGCCTTGTTTCTTTTATCCCTCCACCCTAATTCTGCTTCCAGTAATTGTTGATGGACTGCTATTTGCATTTTGGGTGGAAAAGTTCTTTATTGTGCTGGGCTGTCCTGTAATTGTCCTCCCTACCTCTCCCCTTAGTGCAGAGAGGTTAGAATCCCTGGCCTCCACCTACTACCTGCCAAATGCACACACAGTCATTGTATCAAAGCCAACTTCCCACCATATTTTCAAACACCCATTAGTATTGTTGTTTCTCTTCCATTTGAGAACCACTTCTCAGACTGTTGACACCTTTTACAAAATCCAGAACCTTGATAATACGTTTAGAGGTTAACAACTATTTTATTCATTCAAAACTCAGGCAACCATTGATTAAATGCCTGCTGTGTGTCAGGCACAGTTCTAGTCAATGGAAATATAGCCAAGAATAGACTCACCATCTGAGGATTATTGTGTGGTTCTTTCTACCTACCAACTCACTTATTTTTTGTTTGTTTTTGAACAAGTTTGTTCTCTAATGTATTGTTGAATAGTCTTCACTTTGTGTTCTGATGATTTCTAATTTGAATGTTATAAGGACATTGACATTTAGGATAGATAAAAACATTGACCAAAATAAAAAAAAATAATTTTAAAAACCACAAAATATGAGTGATTGGTCCCTACTTGGCAAAACATTAGCAGAATGTTATTATTTTAAGCATGCTGTACATTAAAAAAAAGATTTTAGTGCAGAATAAAGTAATTTTATAAGAGTTCCTGCTGTAATTATCCTTCTTTTTGACATAAGTAGTTTGGTTTGGCAGCAGTGATTTTATTTGCTTTATGTAATTATTTAGTTTCTCTGGGTTTACTTACATTGTTGTGTCATTCTAACATATTTATGTATTTATTCATGTATAGTTGCACCATATTTAAAGAAGTTGCTGAATGCTATTAGAAGCAGCAGAGAGAGAGCCCCCAAATCTATGAAGTGAAGTGGCCTGGTAAGACAGGGAAAGGAGGGGTGCTGGGCCGGTGTGGTACTACTCTGTTGGAGAACAGGGGGCATACATGTTTCCAAATAAAGTGATATGACCTATGAAAAATGGGTATCAACCCGAAGTAATAAAATCAGGTACCCTCTTTTCTCCTACCTGTTAACATTGCTTGCAGATTTCAGAATCTGTGGTTACTAGAAGATCAATGGGAATACTTTTATATCACTTTCTGTGTGTCAGCCACCATTATAAACACTTTATGTACATTACTTTAATTTTCACAATAAACTTGTAAAGTAGGGTTATCATCACCACCACTACCACCATCATCATTGTCATCATCCTTATTTTCCACATGAGGGTACTGAGGCACTGGGAGATTAAGTGACTCCAAACCGAGAGACGGTGGCTCTAAGGTTTGGGTGTTTAACTCCTACACTGTACCACCTCTGGTGGGGCGAACAATGTTATGAGTTAAGTAACATAACACTCTCTTTACTGATAAACTATGTATTAGACGCTTAATATCAGGATGGGTAAAACTATGTGATTTGCCATTTTTTACACTGGAATTTGATCTTTTTAAAAATTTAATTTTAATTAACTTATTTTAATTAAAAAAAAAAGATTTATTTAGGGCACCTGGGTGGCTCAGTTGGTTAAGCAACTGCCTTCAGCTCAGGTCATGATCCTGGAATCCCAGGATTGGGTCCCGCATCAGGCTCCTTGCTCAGCGGGGAGTCTGCTTCTCCCTCTGACCCTCCCCCCTCTTGTGCTGTCTGTTTCTCTCTCTCATTTCTCTCTCTCTCAAGAGCGTGCACATGCACACATGAGTAGGGGGAGAGGCAGAGGGAGAAGGAGAGAAGCAGACTCCCTGAGGAGCACAGAGCCCAACTGGGCTTGATCTCAGGACCCAATCATGAGCCTATCTGAAGTCAAGAGTCAGATGCTTAAGCGACTGAGCCACCCAGGCGCCCCTAACTTATTTTAACTCCTTTTTTGCGTAAAAGAGACAGTTCTTCAGTTTTGTTACAACTAAACATTTTACTCTTTTTAACCAAAGCCTTACTTTGTAGAAAACATTTTTGTACAATAATATAATAAGCAGTTATATTTTATTTCTCTTAATTTTACTTTCCCAAAAAGATGTAGTTGAAGTAAGAGCACAATTAGTTTCAAAGGGAAATTATTAAATTCAGAACAGGTCAAATATCAGCTATCATCTGTATGAAGACTGCTCAGATGTAAATACCTGAACGTTTGCTTCTTTTTTCTTCTCCTCTACTTTGTCTCATTTTGTTTTCTACTTTCAAATTTTAGAGGATGTTTTACATGTCTTTTTTTCTTTGTAGCTTCACTTACTCTTAGCTAAATTGGCAATTATCTCCAGGGATAAAACCGCAGAAACCATGATAAAGATATGACCGAATGGCCCCTAATTGACTTGCCCAATCCAATAAAGTGTTTTCTTCTGAGACAATTAGAAGGTCAGGATGGAATACTCTGGAATACAATAAATACATGAGCTGCTCTTAACTAATTTATATACTCACTATTTGCTGAACACAAAACCTCAGTTGTTAGACTTTAACTGTTGTTTTTGTTAATCCAAAAGCAGATGCTTCACCTTTCACTCGTTCATTTCTGCCCTTTAATTTCTAAGTTTATTTTCTCATCTGGCCACCATTGCCATTCTTACGGCTATTTACATAGATAAGATGGAAAAAATATAGGAAAACTATATATCCATTCTTCAGAAAGTATTCTCTTTTGCTAGTTACCTAAAAGCACAAAGTAATGTATCCCTTTGGCTTGATATTTTTGAAAACTAAAAATAAAGTTAGAATACTCTGGTGTGTGTAACATCCAAATCTTTCCTATTAATTCAACATTCACATTGGTAAAGAGGACTAAATAATTTTTTCAAGCTACCACTCCAAGTATCCAGGGACATGAAAGATTCATGGAGATAGTTCAAATAATTTCAGCAACTAAGTGACACTGAAATGTGAATTGTACAAATGTTCAGTCAATGTAGTCAGAATAAATGAAACCTTGTAGAAGTGTGAAAAATACCAGTTGTCTGCTTATCTGCTAAAAATTAGTTGCCTTTGATAGTGGACACTTGTGGGGCCCCCTCTTCTTTGAGAACTGTCCCTCTCTGTTTCTAGCTGTGTTTACATTTCGTGCTGTAACCATCACCACTATCCATCTCCAGAACAGTTTCCTCAACTGAAACTGCACTCATTAAATGGTAACTCCCACTCCCCCACTGCCCAGCCCCTGGCAACCACTACTTTGCTTTCTGTTTCTATGAATTTAACTACTCTAGATACCACATATAAGTGGAGTCATGCAGTATTTGTCTTTCTGTGGCCGGC
Organism: Halichoerus grypus; assembly: GCF_964656455.1. Classification (NCBI taxonomy): domain Eukaryota; kingdom Metazoa; phylum Chordata; class Mammalia; order Carnivora; family Phocidae; genus Halichoerus; species Halichoerus grypus. The sequence goes on along the minus strand of NC_135720.1, from coordinate 79,684,357 downwards.
TTATGTCACTTAGCATAAAGTCTTCACAGTTCATCCATGTTGTAGCATGTGTCAGAATTTTATTCCTTTTTAAGTCTGCATAAATATTCCATTATGTGTATATATCATATTTTGTTTATTCATCTATTGATGAACATTTGGGTTGTTTCTGCCTTTTGGCTATTGCTATGAGCATGATCGTCCCTGCTTTCAATTCTTTTGCATATATATTCTAATTCCACAAGTGGAATTGCTAGATCATATGGTAATTTTCTTTAATTTTTTAAGGAACTGACCCTGTTTTCCACAGCAGCTGCACAGTTTTATATTCCCACCAGCAGTGCACAAAGGCTCCCATTTCTTCACATGCTCAGCAACACTGGTTATTTTCTCTTTTTTTCTCTATTTCTTCCTTTCTTCCTTTATAGTAGCCATCATCCTAATGGATGTGAAGTGGCATCTCTCTATGGGTTTGATTTTCATTTTTTTTTAAATATTTTATTTATTTATTTGACAGAGAGAGAGAAAGAGCACAAGCAGGGGAAGTGGCAGGCAGAGGGAGAGGGAGAAGCAGGCCTCCTGCTGAGCAGGGAGCCCGATGCAGGGCTTGATCCCAGGACCCTGGGATCATGACTTGAGCTGAAGGCAGCTGCTTAACTGACTGAGCCACCCAGGCGCCCCTGATTTCCATTTCTATAATGATTAGTGATGTTGAGCATCTTTGCATGTGGTTATTGGCTTTCACTAGCAGAATTTTTAAGGAACTCTAATAATCAGAACTTTGCTCATTTTGACCTTTCCAAGCTCAGTATGCTCAACTCCTTCTTGTATTTCCTAAGAATCTTCAGTATCCTCCCGCTCCCCTTTTTGCTTAAACTAGTTCAGCTTGATTTCTGTTACTTGTAACCAAAATTTCTGATTCAGCTTTCCTAGGGAACTCTACATTTCTCCTTGCCTCCACCCGTGTTACTTACAAATCGCTGTAGCACTTGATTTACCCACTATTTTTGTGAAACATTTCAGCTACATTCTTACCATTTCTGCTTATTTTTGGTAGAGAAAATTATTAGCGATGGCAAAGAAAAAATCCTAAAAATGTTGTTTTTTACTTTAGTTAATAAATACAGGAGTAGCCCTTTTCCATGGGAGTCTCCTGGAGACATGTTTAGTATTGCCTCTTTAACTTGTGTTCTCTCTATGGAGGGATGTCAGGGCAATAGTAGTCTATGCTGTAGCAGCCAATCAGTCCACCTCATAAGGCAGAGGAACAGCAACCTGGAGTGGGGGTGGGGGCTTGCACCGGTAGGGTGGGAAGGTGGTGGACTGTGGGGGAGGAGGTAGACTTTGCTTGGGTCTCCACATCTCTAGTAATGTCAATCCCTGGCCTTCCTGTTTTAGTATCTCATAAGGTAGAATGAGAATTAAATGATATAATCTATGTACAGCACTTCATCCAGTGCTTGGCATTTAATAAGAGGTTAGTAAAGGTTAGCAATCTCCGTCCAAATAAAAGATATTTTAATATCAAAATTTTAAAATTCCCTTTGTTCTAGGGTGACTTTCTCCTGGCTGGGATTTAGAAAGGATGACATATAGACATTTTATTTCTTTTTAAATTAATGTCTTGCATTTAATGTAACAAGATGGTTTTCTAATTGTACAGTAATTAAACTTAAACAAATGTTACAATGAGAAAGGGGCATTGACTGTGTCATCATTTAAATGTGGAATGCACAGCAAAGGAAACAGTCAACAAAACAAGGAGGCAACCCACAGAATGGGAGAAGACATTTGCAAATGACACTACACATAAAGGGCTGGTATCCAAGATCTATAAAGAACTTCTCAAACTCAACACCCAAAAAACAAATAATCAAGTCAAAAAATGGGCAGAAGATATGAAAAGACACTTCTCTGAAGAAGACATACAAATGGCTAACAGACACATGAAAAAATGTTCATCATCATTAGCCATCAGGGAAATCCAAATCAAAACCACATTGAGATACCACCTTACACCACTTAGAATGGCAAAAATGGACAGGGAAAGAAACAACAAATGTTTGGAGAGGTTGTGGAGAAAGGGGAACCCTCTTACACTATTGGTGGGAATGCAAGTTGGTATAGCCACTTTGGAAAACAGTGTGGAGGTGCCTCAAAAATTTAAAAATAGAGCTACCCTATGACACAGCAATTGCACTCCTGGGTATTTACCCCAAAGACACAGATGTAGTGAAAAGAAGGGCCATAGGCACCCCAATGTTCATAGCAGCAATGTCCGCAATAGCCAAACTGTGGAAAGAGCCGAGATGCCCTTCAACAGATGAATGGATAAAGAAGATGTGGTCCATATATATAATGGAGTATTACTCAGCCATCAGAAAGGATGAATACCCAACTTTTACATCAGCATGGATGGGACTGGAGGAGATTATGCTAAGGGAAATAAGTCAAGCAGAGAAAGTGAATTATCATATGGTTTCACTTATTTGTGGAACATAAGGAATAGCATGGAGGACATTAGGAGAAGGAAGGGAAAAATGGTGGGGGGAATTGGAGGGAGAGATGAACCACGAGAGACTATGGACTCTGAGAAACAAAGAGGGTTTTAGAGGGGAGGGGGGAGGGGGGATTGGTTAGCCCGGTGATGGGTATTAAGGAGGGCACGTACCGCATGGAGCACTGGGTGTTATACGAAAACAATGGATCGTGGATCACCTCATCAAAAACCAATGATGTATTGTATGGTGACTAACATAACATAATAAAATTAAAAAAAAATAAGTGTGGAATGAGGGTAAGATCAGTGCCTTGATTTTTCCGTAATCATCATAAGGGTCACATAAAATGACATTTTCTATAGTGGGGGCTACATCTTCATTCTACCGTCAGGACTTCTGAAGTAATGAAGAAGAAAAAAAGTTATAGTGTATTTCACTGACAGCTTAGAAGATTTGAATTAATATTCTTTAAGGATCTATAGAGTTTTACCAAATAATAGTTCAGTTCAAGTTAAAATGAAATTGCAGTAATATTTTTCCTCTGAGAAAGAACTCCTTTGTCTGATCTGTCACTGTATCATCATTTATTCCTGTGTTATTAGAACGATCATTCAATCATATTTTCTTCTTTTAGGGTTAGTTATAAGCATAAAGACTTGCCATCAGTTCTCCCCAATGCCATGACTGTATCCTAGAATGTATCATCAGGATTCTGACAAAGCATGATCTTAGATCTGCATCTATCTTTTCTATTCTGTTTTTGGAAGGAAAGTGAGTCAAAGTGAATATATAATTTATCAGTAGTAAGAAATTGCCACACTTGGCCATTTTTTAGACTTGTGTCTTCTTTTCTTAAGGAATTTTACACTGTGTTCCACCAGAACCACCAGTATAGATCTGGAAAAACTGTGACTCACCCTCAGTCAATGGAAATCACAGAACTCAGCCCTAATATTGTGCAGTATTTACACTCTGTCAGACATGATGATAGTTTCTGTTTATATTATTCGGTTTCTTAAACCATGGAAATTCTGTGCCATCTCTCTGTTTGAAAAATGTTTGTATTCTTTATTCCTGTCACTCGGGGGTCAGACTTTCTTGAGAAGATAATGATTCTTCAAGGCTTCAATGTCCTTGTTCCCCCTGCCCCCAAACATCGAAATGTTCTGTGTGTAGTTGTTAGAGCGCTACCAACCAAGCCCTGTACAATTGCATGTGGACCGTGATACAATTCCAGTTAATGCTTTGAGAATTGAATGTGGTATTGTCGTTTGCCTCACTAGTAAATAAATGGATATGGTTATTTTCTAGTTTGCAAGATGTAGTCTTCTTCGCTGTAAGGAGGCTCCTGTGGGTATTTTGATCACAGAAATGATATTTTTAAATTAGGGACATGACTTCACATAAAACACAAAACAGATGTGGTCTCCACTGGAAAGAAATGATTCCAGAATATCAACATAAAAAAATAAGCTTAAAGATACAGAATGCTAAAACGTGTTAAGGCTAGTATTATACTAAAACCAGTCACAAAATGAAAGAATAGTACCATTCTTGAAACGGCACCATTCTGCCTCAGGTTTTGTTTCTATACATCTTTACAGCTTAAAGGTTTGACAGATTTTTGTACCAGCTTCCTCATTCCCCAGCATTTTCACTTTACCTGAGAAAAGACTATGTGATTATGAATGCTCTCAGGATAGGGTGATGCCTCATTCATGTCCACCTCTCCAGCATGCTATGCTTTGCCTGACTCTTAGTGGAGCTCAATAAATAAGAGCTAAATGACGTTTTCCCTTATTTTCTGCTTTTCCATAGCTTGAACTTCCTTTTAAAGACACCATTATCTGATGATATTTGACAATTTGTTACAGTGTTTTTGGTAGCACATGAAGCTGTGGTCTATATGCCTGATCTAAGAGGAACAAGAGGACTTTGTTTCTTGAGTAAAAACTGCTATTTAAGAAAATCTGTTAGTGTTGTTTTTTTTTTTTCTCACTCTCTCTTTATGGTCTTTGAAAATCTCTCAAATTGTAGAAGCATCTGTTCTCACATGTTTCTAACTGTCTGCTCAGCTCTTCCACTTATATGTCCTATGGACCTAAAACTCATTAGGTCTCAAGCTGAACCCACCTTTTTTTTCTTTTAACCAATTCCCTCTGGCTGTTTTGTTAACATCATTGCCTTTATTCCAGCCGCTTCTTCCACTAACTTGGCATTGTGCTTGACTTCTGTGCTTTCCTATACATGGCTTCTGATTTCCTGCCAAATACTGACAATTCTACCTCCCCAACATCACTTACATCCATCTTCTTTTTTTTTTTTTTTTAAAGATTTTATTTATTTATTTGACAGAGACAGCAAGAGAGGGAACACAAGCAGGGGGAGTGGGAGAGGGAGAGGCAGGCTTCCCGCTGAGCAGGGAGCCTGATGCAGGGCTCGATCCCAGGACCCTGGGATCATGACCTGAGCCGAAGGCAGACGCTTAACGACTGAGCCACCCAGGAGTCCCACATATATCTCCTTTTCTGCACACCCAGTGCCACTGACCTCATTACATCTTGTATGTTTTTCTATCTTCCTTCTGCTCTACCCTCTCCCCTTTAAATCAAGATTAATCATCTTAAAGCAGATACCTGATTGCGTCACTCAGTCATTCACTCTTAACCCTAAGGCTCCCAACTTCTTATAGAAAAAGCATAAGCATTCTAGCTATTGTTCTAGAATAGAAGACAATTTCCACCACACGTGTAATTTAAAATGTTGTCATAGCCATGTTAAAAAAGTGAAAAGAAATATATTTTAACCCAATATATTAAAATATTATTTCAACATATCATCAATATAAAAATTATTAATATTTTATATTGTTTTTCTACTAAGTCTTTGAAATATGTTTCTAGCTACATTTCAAGAGTTCAGTGTCACATGTGGCTAATGGCTACCCTAATAGTGCATCTCTGGGACCTTCACTACCTTTTACGAATCTGTTTCTGACTCTAATTTCCTTTCCCTCGTATACATGCCATGCTCTAGCCACATCGAGCTCTATGTTCATATCTGTAAATCATTCGGGTTATTTTGCCACCATGTCTTTGTGCTGTTCTGTACCCATGGAATGCTATTATCCCTCTCCACATGTCCAAATCCTGGAAGTGGTTTAAGGCTTTGTTCAAATGCCACCTGACCCTCCCTCACACAAAATTAACTATCCCCTCTCTGACTTTTCCATAGCTTATTTTCTGTGATGGCACTTAGCAATCTTAATTTTTCTACACACCCATCATATCTCCTTTCTAGGTCATAAATTTCTTGAGAGCAATCACCGTGATTTCTTCTTCATGTCGCAAAGCTTAGTCCTGTGCTTTGTTCATAAAGGCATTTGCTGAATGCTTAGTGAATCATAAGTTAAACTTCGCCTGAAGGTAATTTTATTAACTGGGGTTAGAAATGATTGCAAATAGTCAGAAATGAAAAAAGTGTACCTATATACATACGTAATTGTTTTGAATTTATGTGACATTTGATACAGTGCTTTCAAGTTAGCAGAAAATACAGCTTTAACAACAACAGCATACTCATGTGGCTTGTATAAAGAGTTAATAAGAACATATTTTTGCTTAATAAGTGCCAGGAGAATATTTTCATAGATTTCTTTATAATCACCTTGATTAGCCATTCCTCGAAAGAGGATGCTGCTGAAGGTTGTTTTTGTTTTACTTACCAATTCCTAGCTAAGGGAATCTTTGCCTCTCCAGACTTCTCCCAGAGACATATAACTAAGCTTTCTGTCTTGTCTGTTTTACATACTTATTTCCTTCAGGATAATTGCGTCAGGCAATTGACTGTCTCTAAGGAAGTTTGATATTGGTGAGAATTAGATACAGTTTTTTGTTTGTTTGTTTGTTTGATTGGTTTGGTTTGTTATCATGCTGTATGTCTCCTTAAATTTGCCTTAGACTGATTCCTACCACTATAAAACAGATTCTTCTAATATAAAAGCCTAAAATCTGTTAAATGATGCACCAGAACATGCCAAGTTTATATATTCCAACCTAGCTTCTTTCTTTGTTTTTGGACATAACTTAATGGAAATTTCTCTTTGGTTGCTGAGTGTAGCAATGCTGTCAGTTCTTCATTCATATCCCTGGGATCCCTTTACCCTTTCTGCTCATGCCAGCCTGACTTCCAACATCCAAGACATTTGCACAGCAGGCCGAATGTGCCTGAGAAGTAACGGGGGTAGCCCCTAACCAGTTATGAAGACTGTGGGGACAAATTCACTCCAGCTGTCTTGTGCCTTAGATGGGAAGCATGCATTTTGCACTGTTTCCAAGAGCTTCCCTTTCATCCTTATCAATAGCCCACAGTGCTTGCTGCCTTAATAATACATCCTTGTTTGCTTTTCCTTCCCTTTCTGTACCACCCTCCGTCCAATGTGGATGTCCTTGCCCCTCCCAAATAAATTAGATGTACTCAGTCCTTGACTCAGTGTCTGCTTTCTAGAGAACCTAAGATACCAAGCTAATCATGGATTTAAAGCCTTTAGTGTGGTTTCTGTCTTTCTCCCTTTCTTTCTCCTTTCCCACTCTTTTTTCCTCTCTTCCCCATGACTTTTTTTCCTTTCCTTTCCTTACCCAGTATTTATGGAGTGTCTATTTTATGTCAGTCTCCCCAAGAAACAGAAATGAAAACCAGTTTCCTTGTCTTCAAGGCTTTTTACTGATTTATGCTGAATCATATTCCACTGAATGTATCACGAAATCCCTATTAGTGAGTTTGGCCTTTTTTTTCTTTTTCTTTTAACTTAAAAAAAAAAAAAGACTATTTCAGCCTGTTGCTGATTGTGATGACGCTAATTTTTGTTTTTTTTGAGCTTTTTGGAGGAGCAAAATATTTTACCCACGTTTCAACTTATCTCTACAAATATCCTTATTAGACTAAATGGAAAAAAGATGGTGTTGGTTTTGATAAAACATCAATGAAAGTCAACAAGAGAAAAGTATTTGTTCCAAATACTTAATTCTAAATTACTACAGCTCGTGCATAGGTGTGGTTGAATTGATCCTAGGAGACTAACTTTGACATGGCCCATTACTGGGTAGACGTCCATCAATCATTTGAGAACTATCTTAACAACACAAATCCAGTAAGAGAAAAAAATCAGTCCTGAAGATTTGGTGTGATTATCAGAATAATACCTGGCTGATTACGTTTTAAAAAAAAAACCTTCCTATGATTGTTTTATCATTTTAAGTTAGGTAATGGAAAAACCTTTTTGGTCTAAATGGGTATTAAGTGATTTTCCTCTCGTTATGTGCCAACTGGCATATCATAATAAAAACATAATAAAAGTCAAAGTAATGTGAATATAATACTTCAAATCCTGGCAGTAAGATTGTTTGAAAAGCTTATTACCAACATCATTAGAGAAGAATAAATAGAAACACTCAAATATAAACCAGTAGCAGAGAGTTTCAAATATTTTTTTTTACATTCTTATAGCTTTGCTAATCCTATTGTTTCTAATGTAAAATCATTGTGTGATCATCCCAGAGAGACATACCCATGCATTATCATTTTATACTCAATTATATTTGTTTTTATTATATATAAGACACATAGCCCCATTTGATTTGCATATGTTAGGAACAGCTAAAGTTGACCTAAATTATCTGGCTTTAGATTGGTCTCTCCTCAGACTAAATCCTTTCCTTCCTGTTAATCAGAGTCATTGTCATTTTCCCCATGAATCTAGATTGAAAATTGGAGTTTTATTTTTGACCTGTCCTGATTTAGTCAGCTCAGGCTGCCACAATAAATGCCATAGACTGAGGGTCTTAAACAACAGAGTTTTATTTCTCATAGTTCTAGAGGCTGGGAAATCCAAGATTGAGGTGCTGGCAGGGAGTTCCATTGTGAGGCTTCTTTACTTGGCTTGTGGGTGGCTTTCACCCATCTTGCTGTGTGCTCACATGACCTCTTCATGTGTGTAGGGGGAGATGACAAAATTCCCTCTTTTTTAAGTCTACAGAATATTCCATTGTGTATATATGCAGCATCTTCTTTATCCGTTTGTCCATCCATGGACACTTAGGTTGCTTCCATATCTTAGCTATTGTAAATAATACTGCAATGAACATGGATGTGCATATATCTTTTTGAGTTAGTGCTTTCTTTTTCTTTGAATAAATACCTTGAAGTGGAATTGCTGGATCATATGATATTTCTATTTTTAGTTTTTTGAGGATCCTCAATACTCTTTTCTATAGTGGCTACAGCAATTTACATTCCTACCAACAGTGTGTGAGAGTTCCCTTTTCTCTATATCCTTGCCAAAACTTGTTATTTCTTGTGTTTTTGATAATAGCCAATCTAACAGGTTTAGAGTGGTATCTCATTGTTTTGATTTGCATTTATCTGATAACTAATGGTGTTGAGCACCTTTTCATGTACTGTTGGCCATCTGCATATCTTCTTTGGAAAAATGTCTACTCATACCCTCTGCCTATTTTTTTTTTCTTAGGTTTTTTTTTTTTTTATTATGTTATGTTAATCACCATACATTACATCATTAGTTTTTGATGTAGTGTTCCATGATTCATTGTTTGCGTATAACACCCAGTGTTCCATTCAGTACGTGCCCTCTTTAATACCCATCACCAGGTTAACCCATCCCCCCACCCCCTCCCCTCTAGAACCCTCAGTTTGTTTCTCAGAGTCCATAGTCTCTCATGGTTCGTCTCCCCCACTGATTTCCCCCCCTTCATTTCTCCCTTCCTACTATATTCTTTTTTTTTTTAATATATAATGTATTATTTGTTTCAGAGGTACTCCTCTGCCTATTTTTAAATCAGATTGTTTATCATTGAGTTTTATGAGTTCTTTATATATTTTGAATGTTAACCCTTTATCTGATACATGATTTGCAAATATTTTCTCCCATCACATAGGTTGCCTTTTCATTTAGTTGATTGTTTCCTTTGTTATGCAGAAGCTTTTTAGTGTGATGTAGTCCTGCTTATTGATATTTGCTTTTGTTGCCCGTAATTTGGTGTCAAATCCAAAAAAAATCATTGCCAAGACCGATGTCTCAGGAGTTTACCACTGTTGTTTTCTTCTAGGAATTTTATTGTTTCAGGTCTTATATTTAAGTCTTTAGTACATTTTGAGTTAATTTTTATTTATGGTATAAGGTAGTGGTCTGGTTTTATTCTTTTTCCGCCCAGTTTTCCCAACACCATTTATTAAAGAGACTGTTCCCCATAATATGTTCTTAGCTCCTTTGTCATAAATTAATTGATGATATATGTGTGGGTTTATTTCTGGGCTCTGTATTCTATTCCATTGATCTTTGTGTCTGTCTATTTTTATCCCAGCACCGTACTATTTTAATTACTATAGCTTTGTAATATAGTTGGAAAGGAAGGAGCATGATGCCTACAGTTTTGTTCTTCTCTCTTAAAATTGTTTGGCTATTAGGGGTCTTTTGTGGTTCCATACAAATTTTAGGATTTTTTTCTATTCCTATGAAAAATGCCCCTGGAATTTTGGTAGGGATTGAATAGAATCTATAGATTGTTTGGGTAGTATGTACATTTTAACAATATTAATTCTTCCAGGGGTGCCTGGATAGCTCAGGCAGTTAAGCATCTACCTTCAGCTCAGGTCATAATCCTGGGGTCCTGGGATCGAGCCCCACACTGGGCTCCCTGCTCAGTGGGGAGTCTGCTTATCCCTCTCCCACTGCCCCTCCCCCTCCACTCATGCTGTGTTTCTCACTTTCTATCTCTCTCAAATATATAAATAAAATCTTTAAAAAATATATTAATTCTTCTAATCCTTGAACATGGAATATCTTTCCATTTATTTGTGTTCTCTTCAATTTCTTCCATCAGTGTTTTATAGTTTTTAGTGCACAGGTCTTTCACCTCCCTTGGTCAAATTTATTCCTTCATATTTTACTCTTTTTGATGCAATTTTAAATGGAATTGTTTTTAAAAATTTGTCTTTCTGATTGTTCATTATCAATGTACAGAATAGCAACAGATTTTTATGTATTGATTTTTTATCTTGCAGATATCATGTTATCTTCTTCCTTTTCAATTTGGATGCCTTTTATTTCTTTTTCTTGCTTAATTGCTCTGGCTAGGATTTCTAATACTATGTTGAATAAAAGTGGTGAGAGTGGGCATCCTAATCTTCCTGATCTTAGAGGAAAAATTTTCAGCTTTTCACCATTTGCCAAATGCTTTTTTCTGAAGTGATTTATTTTCATTAATTTTATTTACCATAAATAAATTGTTGATTGCTATTTCCCAAAACTGTATTGCTAATACTTTCTAGACTTTCTCATTCTCATTATTGTAGAAAATATTTTTTTCACACTCTAACCCTGTCTTCCAAAGGTAATTTATATTTTCCTAGGCTATTTTTTTTGTTAAGTGATATAAATATCTTAAAACTAAATGGATGCATTGATATATTCTGCTTTTAGGACTATTAGATAGGTTTCCTAAATACTTGAATTAGAAAAATCTCAGTATGCTGTATGTTGTAACTTCCAGACCAGAGAGAGCAATGTTTAACTGAATTAGGAACTTACTAGTACTGGTGTTTCTTTGCCAAAACTTCGGAAGGGTTACATTGACCAAAGTAGCTGCCTGTTGGTCAAAACACTGAATTGCTTATTATTATTCCATTGGTTATGTGGTTAGAACACTTGAGTAATAGAAAATCAATATTTTCTTAAATATATCCATAACATGAAAGATATCTTCTTTATTTCTTTATTCATCAATTTTATAACTTCACAGAAAAGCTGTCAACTTGGTCTGATTTATTCCCTCAAAGCTCGTGCTGCTTTTGCTAATGGTCCTTTGTGTTCTTTATTTTCTTTGTAAATGCTTATTTCATTATTTTTATCTAAATTGAAAAAGGCTTTCAAGAATTAATTTTCAGGCTCATTCTAAGTGTTTGAAAGATCTGTGCCAATTTCTCTTTTAATCTTCACTTCTCCTTTTTTGAAACAATGGCAAACAATTCATATGCATATGTGTACTCTAACAACTCTATTAGAAGTTAATCTCCAGTGGTGTATAATACTGTGCCAATTTTGCTTTCAAGCTAAATCATATAGAGGTAAGATGTTTGAAGTGAGTGTTTTTTGGGGTAGACATATGTTAAATGAACATTTTAGTGACTTGCTGGTTTTTACTGAGCAGAGCATTAGAACTGATCAACTCTTATGTGCTCATTACTAGACACTGGTGCTTAGTGACACTTGCCATTGTAGGTTCTGGGAGTTTTAAGGAAAAAAAAATAGTATCTTAAACACATACTCTTTTTCCTGTCATTCAACAGAACTGACTTGAAAATGAATAAGACACATATTGTGAATTATGTCCTATTATTCAGACATAGAATGTCATGTAACACTTAGAATCTGCCAGTGTCATATGTCAGGCATTTTTGAAATACCATTGACAAGGTGGTTTTTTGAGGAAGGCATATAACTTAATGTGATATGATGGCAGGCCTAAGCCATGGACTCACTGAAATCAATTAGATGTTGTTTCTGAAATCAATATTCCTATCTAAAAATAGGAGGAAAATTGAGAGGTCTAGGCACCTGGACACAGGCAGGCTTCGTAGTGTCCTCACAGCATTAATTTAATTTGACTGAATGGTACTCTGTTTTTGTATGGGTGTTATCAAGTCAAGATTATAGAAGTCTGGAACAAAAGAACTATTTAAGTCATACACAGAGTAAAAGTGATTTGTGTAAGAAAAGAAGCAACAGTTTGAATTATTTGCTAAAGTCATTGCTTTTCATTGAGGAAATGCTGGAAAGGCAAATTACTTGGCTTTGGACCAGGTAATATAAATTAGCTCTTGGGGGGTCATTAGAAGGCATCCTACAGGTTGATAGACAGAGCTGAGCTGTCAGATCACATCTTAGAGTAGTCACACACTTTATCGTTTCCAGATCCAAATTACACTTGGCATTTATTGTTAAATCCCAGGTGCCTTCATAGTAAAACCAATATGTTCTCTGCAACTGTGCACTTTGCCGTCACTAATCAATGGTTAAGCAGTTTGCAGGTATTCTTTGGAGCTGTGAATGTGCTTCCCCAAGGCCTTCTGGTAGAAACTGCTTCATAGGACAGGTGGAATTGTTGGAATGCAAACTGGCATAATTAGTCATATGCATAAAACTGCAGCAAATGGCAATGCAGAGCTCATTGGACTAAATTGATATTGGATAGAGTTAGTACTTATCTAGCTATGGGACAAGGGTATATCAACCTGCCTAGTAATTCTTTTTTTTTTTTTTTTTTTTTTGGTTGTCAAATCATCCTTTATTGAAATATTTTCCTTTGTAGTTAGCTAGCTGGGCATTTCACCGCACCACTGTTGACGTCATCTATGATGTCATGAGGGTGGTGGCCATCAACATTGCAGCCCACAGACCTGACAGTCCCCAGGATTTCTTTAATGGTTCCAGAGAGTTCTTTGGCTAAAGATCGGTGTTGCATCTGTCGGGCAATATTGACAATCTCATCAAAAGTGGTATTTCCACTGTGCTTAATGTTTTTCTGCTTCTTTCTGTCTCTTGGTGGTTCCTTGAGGGCTTTGATAATCAGGGCAGAGGCAGAAGGTACCACTTCAATCTGGGCCCGTCTGTTCTGAATGGTCAGTTTCACTGTAATCCTTAGACCCTTCCAATCACCGGTTGCCTTGGCGATGTCATCACCAACCTTTTTTGGAGACAGACCCAGCGGGCCGATCTTCGGGGCCAGGGCAGACATGGCACCGACCTCGCCACCGGTGCATCTCAGGTACACGGCTTTGATCTCGTTGGGGTCGAACTTAGGCAGCATGGTGGACGTGGCCAGTGTCGGATGAACCTGGATTTGGGACGACCGAAGAAAGTTGCACCTTTGCCTCCCTGAGCCGAAAGCCAAAACCCTGCCTAGTAATTCTAAAGGCAGAATACTCCACATGCCCCAGTTTTCTCATTTTATGTTGGAATAGCAAGCTCAGTTTCCTTATTAGAGTTAGTTGTAAGAATCAGATATGATAGTGTTGATATGTATTCCACACTGAATCTTCACTGCCATGACTAGTCTATGAAGAAAAAGTCTTTGTTATCTCAGTTGTTCTGTAAAACAATTCAAAGGATTTTTTTTACAAATAACTTATTTTCTTTTATATGCCTATTCTTCTGGGTTTTCAGTATGATTGGTATTTTAGAAATATTTAGAATTATTTTTTATGTCATGCCTAGAAGTTAAAATGGAAAATAGGGAAGAAATTTCCTGTTAGTCCTGGCCATGTGTGATTTTGCATTCATATTTGCTTAGGGCCCTGCACTCTGAGGAGCTGGAGCCTCCTGTCCCTCCTGGCATTATTTCTTTAAAGAACTAGTGACAACATAATGTTTTAGAGGGCTTGAGTGCTTTTGAATTATAGCTTCACTCTTCTGCCAAAGCAGTGTGTCATTTTAGCGGTGTATAATAGCTTTATTCAATAGCATGTGTGTGATGGAAGTATAGCTTATGCCTCTTTTTAAAAATGTGCTATTTAAGAATGTGCTTGAAGTACTTGGTTGGCTCATTCGGTAGAGCATAAGGCTCAGGAGTTCAAGCCCCATGTTGGATGTGGAGCCTACTTTAAAAAAAAATGTGCTTGACTATCTTCTTTTAGAAGGTGGTTCACACAAATAGAATATAGTTATCTTTAAATCCAAATATCAATTATTTTTTCAATATCCTTAGAAGCAAACATTTTAAAACTAAATATATAATCTTATTATTTTAATATTACTGCATATATTTGCTAAAATAAAAATAAAGGACATTAGATCAACTTCAGATTTGTTCCTATTAAATATATTCTACTTGATATAATGTTTGGCTTCCTGTGAACTACAGTGGTGGCAGAAAAACTGGGAAGCATGAAGGGCTTCAGTCCAAAGACACTCAGGAGATAGACTGGGAGTCAGTGATGGGTTGGAAGTGACAGGCAAGGGAGAGGGAAGATTTAAGAAGGATGCCATGCTTCTGACTTGAGTAAGTGAAAGGGAGAAAACAGATTTGGGAGTAAGATGAATTTGGCTTTGGATGTATAGAATATGAGCTACCAAAGGACACAGAGCAGAAATATCTAGTAAACATATGGATTTGGCCTACAAACTCGAGGAGTCATTGTCATAAAGATAGTAGTTGAATTGGGTGAGGTAGCCTGCTTCTAGCCTTTCTCCCCACACACTTCCCAGGCACAGAAGAAAGAACCCTGAGGAGCATCCACATATAGGGGTAGAACAGAAAAAGGAAGCTGTAAGTTGACTCAGAAAAATCAGCCAAAGAAGGAGGTGGAAGATCAAGAAGTCACAGTGTCAGAGAAGCCTAGGGACAAAAGTATGTCAAGGAAGTAGGGTGGCTAATGATGGCCCAATGCCGTAGCAAGGCCAAGTAACACATGAGCTGAAATGTGTTCACTGAATTTATCATTAAGGGATTGGGTCCTGGAAAGTATAGCTCAGGGAGGTCAAGGATCAAATTAAAGCAGTTTCCAGTGATGGCAACAATGGGATGTGGCCATGATGTGGATGGGAATGAAGGAGAGCAAATAATTAAGCAGTTAGATTGTAGCATGGGTTAATGGATTAGTCAGGGTTCTCCAGAGAGATAGAACCAAGATAAGAAGAGATTTATTATGGGAACTGGCTCATACAATTATTGAGGCAGAGAAATCTCATAATATCTTATCTGCAAGCTGGATAAACAGGAAAACTTATAGTATAATTCAGTCTGAGTCCAAAGACTTGAGAATGGGAACGGGGGGTGGGGGGAGCGGGGAGCCTGGGTGGCTCAGTCAGTTAAGCGTCTGCCTTTGGCTCAGGTCATGATCCCAGGATCCTGGGATCGAGTCCCACATCGGGCTTCCTGCTCAGTGGGAAGCCTGCTTCTCCCTCTGGCCCTCACCCCTCTCGTGTTCTCTGTCTCTCTCATTTTCTCTCTCAAGTAAATAAATAAAATACTAAAAAAAATGGGAGGGGGAATATGAGAGTGTGGAGTGGGGTGCTAGTGTAATTCCAAGATTCCAAAGGCCTGAGAATCAGGAGCTCCAATGTCTGTGAACATGAGAAGATGGATGTCCCAGTTCAAGAAGAGAGAGAGAGAGTGCACATACTTATCCTTTCTCCACTGCCCTCAAAGGATTGGATGATGCCCACCATATTGGTGAGAATGGACCTTCTTTACTTAGTCTACTGATTCAAATGCTAATCTCTTCTGGAAACACCCTCATAGACACCCCAGAAATAATGCTTTACCAGCTATCTGGACATCCCTTAGCCCAGTCAACTTGGCATAAAATTTACCATCACAGTTATCAACATGATACTCAAGTTACCTAGCATTGTGGCAGTATTTGGAGTAAGGTCAAGGTGATATGTCAGAGTCTCTGTGGATTAGTTGGGAGTGATCAGGATTGTAGAAGAAATCAGTGTTGGGAATAGGCAGTGACTAGTGAAGCTCAAAATAAACAGGATTTTTCTGAATGTGGTGAGTTGATGGTCTATATTCTCTTGTGTCTCTTCTGAGAAAATTAACAAAACAGTTTTATTTGATGTATGGTGGTTTAATATCAAGACACTGAAAACAAAGTAGAGCCATTGGGGGATATAAATGGGTTCTCAGGTTCTGAGCTGCTCTGTGTCCATCTTTCAAATGCTATATTAAAGATTCCTCTCATTTTTCTGTGTTCTGTCTGTATTTTCTCTCTGATTTTCCTTACCTTCCTATTGCTTTGCACGTAATACCTGGTGTCAACCCCCACCCTTGAGTTTCAGGACATCTAACCTCTAGTCCCCACCACTAACTCTTAAGAGTTTCAATGTATTTCAGTTCAAATGGTGAGGAAGGCATTAAAGTCTGCCTTGTACAGTTTGTAAATGACATTCCAATCAAGGACAATGTCTACCTCACTCCTGGCTTTGAAGGGCTTGGGGAATAATTTAGCTTCTATTTCATAGGTTTAGGGGAAGCCTGAGTATGTTAAGTGCAGAATGTCAGGAGAGAGGCAGTTTGTTAACCATAGAAAGGAGGCTCCAGAATGGATTTAGTTAGTGAGGAGTAGGGCAAGGTTGAGTTGGGAAGAAGGAAGCACATAACCATATAGCTTTTGTTTAACCATTTTTTAAAATTATGTGGGCCATTAAAATATTTCACATCTTTAATTAGATTGTGGTGTCTTAGAGGGCTTAGTACTATATCTTATATTTCTTTTGTACCCCTGTACCCCCTCCCACAGGTACCCAGCATAATGCCCTCTGTGTCCTGTGGATTTTGGAACTTACTTTCTTCTTTGAATTATATTTAATAATGTGTATGTCCTATCAACTACACAGTAAGTTTTATAGGACTTCATCTTTATATCTGCTACACTTGCTACACTCAGCCTTGTGCCTGACCAGTACCTGGTAATTGACTGAATCAATTTAAGTAAGGGGTAGTATGATAGAACAAAATTAGAGAGAACATTGCTTCTAGTGCTTGGGGTTTTAGCAACTTTTTCAATACTTTGAAAGGTGTCACATAGTTTCATGTGGTATTTAAGGACTCCTTTCCATTAATGATACATATGCATTCTGTTTTTTCCATATTCTTTGATTTATTTTTAACAGACTCCTGGGATTAAAAGTCTGCCAGACAAAAGTAAAGGTGGAAATGGTTACAGAATGTGCTGAAGTCACTTCCTCTGGAATTTTAAAGACAGGAGGAGGGATGATATGGCCAGAGGGAATTTTCCAAAATAAAAGTGAGAGAGGGTATTTTCTGAATGCAGGCTATGTGATATTGAGCAACAACTGACTAAGTGGATTCTGCTGTCACTCTGGACGGCTTTGTGGCCAAGTTTCACGACTTCCTCCTCATAATGCTGAGCGCCCCTCTCTGATGCAGGGTCCATTTCTCTTGAGGACAATCAGTTAACTTTTCCTTATCTGACTGGTGAGGAGCTGAAGTTGCACAAGATTCGGAGGATGAGGAATTGGAGGTGGAAATAGTTGCTATGTTTAACGTAATTGTAGACTGAGACCAATTTTGGGTATCAAATAGATTAACACCCAAGGTTCAGGAATATGATTGAGACTTACTAAAATTGCCATATTTAAAACTTCCTACTTTCTCCCTCCCAGGATGAGTCATAGCATATGGCATGAGTTTTAGGAGATTTATTTCATGGTATTTAACTCATTGTATCATTTTTTTCTTATTTGCTGTATTCTTCACTCTTACAATCAAAGCCATGGGCTGCATTATCATCTTGTTTAGTTCCACCATGCTATTATATAATTACTCCAAATAATGAGCGGTTTGAAGCTTAGCTGTGAGCTGTGCCTGGTCACTTGTGGTAGTTACACTCTTCTAATGAGGCCTGAGATTTCACCATTGGGCGGTGGGGAGTGGGGGCAGTCAGCATTTCTGCAGGCGGTATCCATACACCCAGCACTTTCTTACAGCTCTTTGGTCGTAAGTCGGACCGATACTCATATTCTACTGGTGGTGGTGTGTCAAGAACATAATCCTTGAAAATGAATTGTCCCTGCAATTGGTTTATTCTTTAAATAGTTATTTAATCAGGGGTGCCTGGGTAGCTCAGTCATTAAGCGTCTGCCTTCAGCTCAGGTCTTGATCCTGGGGTCCTGGGATCGAACCCCGCCTCGGGCTCCTGCTCAGCGGGAAGCCTGCTTCTCCCTCTCCCACTCCCCCTGCTTGTGTTCCCTTTCTCACTGTCTCTCTCTCTGTCAAATAAATAAATAAAATCTTTTAAAAAAAGTTATTTAATCAACTGTTCGATCACTGTTCCTCAGAATTTCTCACTTCTGCATCAGGTTTTGAATTATCTGATCACTAATAGAGGACATAGATATATTTCTAACCATGAATTATAACAAAAATGCTTAGATTCCCTCATCAAACATGTTATACCATCATATTGCTATGATAATAAGTATTTAATGAAAATTATGTGGCATGGTCTTACAAATACAGAACTTGCTCAGCTAACTTTTTCATTTGATTTGTTCTCTAATGTGTTACTAGAAGAATTTCTAAAATGAAGAAAATGAAAATTGGAGAAACTTTTAAAAGTTATTTCCAGAATATATCTAAGTAAGAGTGACACAAATATAACTCTTTATTCAAATGGATATAGGAATTAAAGGATTTAAAGAACAAAAATTCACCAAAGTTCAGCTATAATATCTTCTGAGCTATTTTTTATTTTATATCTAAATATTTAGCTTAATTCCTAACTAAACCACTGCATTTAAAAAAGTAAATCCCTCAGGTAATTTCTCTGTGTGGATCATTTCAAATAAGGCATTTTCTAGAATGCATTGGAAAAGTTATAACATGGGTTTGGTAGTTTTTTTTACCATGAATGTATTTTGAGCAAGTGAATATCATGTAACTTACATATCATATTTTCAAAAAGAAAAATAGGCATTCCCACCTTTGAAAGCCCATTCTCACCTACACGAAACTTTGATGTGCAGCCTTGTATATCAGCCCTTGCTCTTTTCCAGCTGTGTAAAATTCACCAGTGTGCTGGCTTTAGTTCTCTCCAGGGGGCGTGCTGGAGACAATTTCTATCAAGACAGAGGGCCAAGATGTTTAGAGCTAGTGCTTTCAAACAGCAGTTCTCAGATCTCAATGCCTGACAGAAAGCCCTTTCTCATGTCCAGGGGGAGCCATAGTCCCCTACTGCTCTCCTCACCAGTGTTTTGTAAGCTCGCACTGTGATCCACTGTGATCACTGCTTCCAGCACTTTCCAAGGGTCCTTAATGGCTACTTCTAGACTCTCAATTTCATCAAGCTGTTTCTTCTGTCAGAATGCTGGGTAAGAAAATTACTTTTCCTAAAATCACTTTATTTTTTCTTGTTTTCTACCCCTTCCCAGTTGTCTCTGCCTTTCTCCTTGTCTTTTATCCTCAAAGATTCATACCCCGTTTCCTTTTTCTCCATTGCCACCGAAGTTTTGTTGTTAAATCTCAAATACTATACTCCAATAGATAAAAATAAGTTGAAAAATACTATAGTTATCATTGTGAGCTATAAGTCACCTCTTAAAAATAGTTTTATCATTTTTCTTTCAACTTTAGGGAGTATTCCATATATCTCCATAGCAGAAGGACAGACCCATTATTTAGGAGATGTGGGAATTCTTAGTAGTAGTATTTGATGGCCTTAGACTGGTTACTCAAATATATAGCACTCACCACTAAGTAGAATGATAAATTCCTCTCTATCTAGACCTGGAAGGGAAGAACACAAATGAAAAATGAGCCGACTTTAAGATAAGGAAAAAGAAGTAGAATTTTTTTTCAGTGTTATCAACTATCTGTTGCATTGGATCTTTTACACACATTATTACGTTCAGTCTTCACAATGAACCTTGAATTTTTGTTTCAGGAGCCTGAAGTTTAGAGAAGTTAAGCAAGTTGGTGGCAGTACTTAGATTCAAAACCAAGTTTGTCGGACTCTAATTCATATTTTTCATTATATTAGCTTTTCCCAAAGAGTGTTATATGGAACACTGTGCCAGTGAGAGATTTCGCAAAAAATAAGAGTTTTCTGTTTAATTAAGATCGACAACTTCTGCAACCAAGGAAATGGTTTAATTTTGTTTAACCATGATGGCCAAACTTTTTACTATTGTGACTTTCCTTTATGATTAATATTCTGTGGAGTTAATATCTTTCTCTTTTAGTTTTTATTGTGAAGCTTCTTGGTTCATCAGAGCCTGGTTGTATTACAGTTCTTCAGCATTTATCTGGGCATTGTTTTTGCATGATTACTTCAGGCAGTAAATCCCAAGCATCTAGGAGTCCTGTTGTGGTATATTAAAAACATGGTCACAAGTTCTTTGCTGCTCCTTTATCATGAGAACAAAACTATTTTCCCATCCCTCGAATCTGGGATGGCTTTATGATTTGCTTTGACTAATCGAATATGTCTAAAGTGACATTGTGTGAGACCTTACTGCCTCTTGGAATGTTGCCATAGAGTTTATGGAAGGAAGCTGATCTTGCCTCTTGGAGGATAAGTGGCCCTGTGGAGGAAAATCAAAATTTCCTAACAGCCAGCACAAACTGCTGAACGTATGAGTGAGGCCACCTCCAGTTTCCGCCGGAGGTGCAGCCTGTGAGCGAACCAGGTAAAACCTGAAGGACCTCTAGACACCCCAGGAATCACTGAGAAATAATACACCATTTTTTTTAGCCACTAAATTTTGGGCTGGTTTGTTATTCAGAAAGAGTTAACTAATACACATGTGAAAACCATACCTGATAATTTGGGAATGTTGACCTTCTAGCTGTAGGATGTTGCTTGGTTTTAAGAATTTTATACATTTCTGAGTTTATAGTTAATCTTGTTGAAATTAATATTTTATGTATTATACATGTTATCCCTTGGGAGATAATTCTCCATGGGTCTCTCATGTTTTGGAAACAGAAACATTGACAGCTTTTGTTCTGGGCTAACTTTTCAAAGATGTTTGTATAGTGAACAGCCTTGGAAGATAGAGATAGTATCTCCCTTAGGGGAGAAGGCAGATTTGTTTTTCGTCTGGGACAATAAAGATAATGTCTTTTTCTGAGGCAAGTGTTAGTCAGGTTTGCCTAAGCTCAGAGTTTCTCGGTCAGGACACAAGCCCACTATGTGAGCGGTATCTACTTGATGTCCTTCGCATTGCTACCTTGAGACTTTGGAGGCTGAGAAGAAACACAGTGAACATGGAGCTCATGCTGCCTGATGCGTCGTAACTGATCAAGTCCTTTGTGTGTGATCCGGGCATCTCATGTCTCCTGCCCCTGAAACAGTCCTGAAACGGTGTCAGGCTAACTTGTTATCTTCCAAGCTGGGAAAATCTCAGACTCTTCACAGTTCTTGAAATGATCTATTTTGAACTTAATGCAGAACACAAGATATTTTATGAAAATTGTATGAGCTTCTGATGTTTTTTTCAGGGACAGATTTATGAGACATTCTGCTTATTCCTGCTGAAATGTATAATTATTCATAAGCATCTATATGTTGGTCCCTCATGAGTTCAACAATTAGATTCATTAGGAATTGTATCTAAGAAGAATTTTTAAGAGTTTTTAAATTGCAGTTATAATTATACATTTGAATAAAACATTAATGTTTCATTAATTAATTCATTAATTACTGTTATGTTCTGCTAAAACAATGTAAGCTATGCTAGATATAGTTTGTTTTTTAATAATTGTTTAATTTCCTGTTTGTACTTTTTCCCTGTTATAATTTTATTTTTGTGTATTTATGATTTCTCTACCCCGTCTCTCTTTTTTTTCAAATTAATTATGCCAGTGGTCTGTTTATTATTTTATTTTCAAGAACACAACTATTGGATTTATTTATTAGTTCTTTTTTTCTGATTTATAATTCATACGTTTCTGACTTTATTAATCTCTTCCTTCTGCTTTCCTTGAGGTATTTTTTTGTTCTTTTTGCTAGGTTTTTTTTTTTTTTTTTTAAGATTTTGTTTATTTATTTGACAGAGAGATACACAGCAAGAGAGGGAACACAAGCAGGGGGCGTAGGAGAGGGAGAAGCAGGCTTCCTGCCGAGCAGGGAACCCGATGCGGGGCTCCATCCCAGGACCCTGAGATCATGACCTGAGCCGAAGGCAGACGCCTAACGACTGAGCCACCCAGGTGCCCCTTTTTGCTAGCTTCTTGAGATGAAATATTTAATTCACTTATTTTCATTCTTACTTGATACTTACTATTACAAATCTTTGCTGTGTTCTAAAGACTCAAATATGTACTTTTTTTCATAATATTTTTAGTTCTGGTTATAATTTTTTTTCTTAAACTAAAATGTTATGGAGATAGAACTTTCACCTGTCCTGATAACTATTTTACCTGTTTTCTTCTTCTTTTTTTATTTCTGAAGTTAGTGCATTGTGATCAGAGAATAGATTTTGTAGTGGATGCAATTTTTGGAATTTTTTTGAGGGTTTCTTTGTGCATAAGGTGTGGTAGTTTGGGGAACTATAATAGAGGTCCTTTTAAGTAGGTGTTTTCTGTTGTTAATGTGACATTTTTAAATTCAGGGTTTCCTCTGGGCTAGGATTTGAATATGAGGACAAGGGTAAGGAAATATCAAGCAAGCCTTCTAGGTGTTTGACTGGTGTAATATGGTGAGATGTACGAAATAGTAGAGATGACTTTTGAAGCTCCCTATTAACCATTAGGATGCTGAACAACTCTAATATCATTTGCTGAGAATATTAATCCATAAAAGTCTTAGTCTTAGACTGGTGATGATATTATCCATTTCAAATAGCAAGTTAGAGAATTGCTTAAAACATGCAGTTTCTTCTAGGAACACAAAAAGAATTTGTCACTTTTCATCTCACTTCAGTTGTAAGCTTCTAGTTGTTTTCCATGACCATAACTAAAATCAGCCGTTTTCAGTTGGTCATGAGAACTTGGAATCCACCCACATTCTCTGCCATTTAGACTGTTTAGCACTGGTTGTTGAGAGTGAATTTTAGAACAAGAACCAGTCTGATTATCCTGATTGCTGTTGCCTCTGATTGACCCAACACCAAACTGGCTCCATCTAGTAGAATGATCTTTGGAGCTAGAGAGATCTGGATTTGAATTCCAGCTTTACCCTCTATTATCTGTGCATCCTTGGGTAAGTTGCATAACTTACCTGAGTCTTTTTTTTTTCTCTCTCTCTTTTATAAAAATGGAGATAACAAAATTCACCTGCAATGTCACTTTGAAGATTAAATCAAACGTATGAAAACTGGAACATGGGCTTACACAGTTTCATCTCTTCTGTGAATTTAGGTCTTTGGAATAAATGCCCTGGGGAATGGAAACTCAATCTTGACGATGTAACTTATTCAGAGATTCAAATTCCCTTCCTCAGTTAGCAGTTTCGGGCTTCTGACTACAGGAACAAGGTTTGCTGTTTTCATCGTTGTCCAGGAACGCTGGTGTCCTTGTTCAGTGCTAGCACGTTGTATGGCAGCTATGTGTGATGACATAGATGTGGACTCCGGGGCCCCAACAGCTGGGTCCAAATCCCCATTTCATCTTCCTAGCTTTGTGATATTGGCCAATGTAATTAATCTTTTCAAGCCTTAGTTCTCCGATAAAATTGGAATAATAATAGCGCCTGACTCCAAAGGTTGTTGTGAAGGATAAATTCAATAAAGCATAGGAAACAGTTAGCACTGTACGAAGAGCATATGCATTGTCATCACCTCACAAATGTGTTACATATAATTTTCTCTGGGAAGACTCATTATTGAAAGTTAAAAATAGCCTAAGTTAGATTTGAGTAATGATAGAAGATGGTATGGAGATTGTTTTTTCTTCTGTTTTCAAATTCTGATGATAAATATTTATTTGAGGTAAAGAATATTGAAATACAGAAATAAAACATTTGATTAAGCCATACATCAGTCTTAAGGAGTGTGACACTGAGGCTTTATGTAGCAATTATGGTTGCCCTGGAATTAAAAAATACAGGTCTGCTCCACAAAATCTACCTGTTTATAGGAAAGGCTAGAAATACGGTAGAAAAAATAGGAGAATACAGAAAAAAGTGGCAATTCAGCTGTAGCTAGTTCATGAAAATAACTGACCCTTCCTTGCAGGGCATTGTTTCTAAGTGTTGTTGGTCAGTGCTGGGTTACTTTTCAGCAAACTGCAGGAACTTCTGGCTGGAATTAGAACGTGTAAATGGTGGCACTGGGCTTTCCCTTAAAGGGGTCTTTGGGTTCCAGCTGTTACAAACTCTAGATGCCTCTGGCTATTTGAATGACACATCACAGGGGATAGTTCTTCTTTCTGAAGATTACAAAAACTCACTTATTTCTTTAAATAGAAGTAGCAGATTTATGTGAAGCCATTTATCAAAGCCTCCTGGACTGATGAGCACCAGGGCTGCCCTGAGTCAATACCATGAAACAGTCCTGGAAATGCAAGAGAATAAAAGTCCCCTTTCCCAGTGGGACTTCGCAGCATGACCCAAACCCTGGTGTTCCACTCTGTCCTATGTACTGGATGATAAAAACAAAAATAAAGGAAGGGCTGATGTAAGACGTTACACCAGCATACAGAATACCCCAGATTTTATCACTCCAAAGAAGATAGCTGTTTCCTTAAAATGGAATTCCTAAGCTCTAGGAAGACTGCTAGAAATGTAGCACTGTATTTTGGGGGAACAGTTTTTCATGTCTGTCTTATGATTGGATTCTTTTTTGACAGCTAAGTGTTGACAGAAAATAGGGCAGAAGTTAACCTATGTAAGGACAAACCTTTCTTCCTACTTTCATATTCTAGGTGTGTTTTTTTTAATTAGTTGCAAATATGAAACCTTTCCTAATATAATTGTATTCCCATGGAATCTACCAATAAACTCCTGGGCTGCAAATCTCCTTGATTTAGGCTAAACCTGCTCATGTTCTGCAAGAGATCTGCATTACACTGATGTGGCAGGGACTTAATTTCCAAGGAAGTATGATCTATCTACCCTGGCAGCAATGAGGGAGTAAAAAATATAAGCCGTGGGCCATGACTGTACGGACTTGCAACATAACTTTATCAGTTTTGATTCCCTTAGGAATGTTGATGAAAGTTACGGTCCCTAGTTGAAAAAAATATTTAATCCACCCTTTGCAGCAGTGCGTCTATCTGTGCTTCATGCCTTTGGTCCTGTTCTCCAATTATAATCCTCAGCAAAACATGAAGGACCTACTATGGACATTTCTGGCATTGGTGATGATTGGTGGGATGAAGTATATAATGTGGCCCATCAAGAAGCTTGAGAAACAGTCTTGTTGAGGAAGAAGCTCCCAAAGAGACAGAAATAGAAATTGCCTTAGGTAACTTCTCACAACAGCAAACTCTCAAGGGAGGAAAGGGAAGTCATGGAGCGGTAGGATTGGTGGGGAAGATCACATGTGCTGATCTGACTGGCAGTCATATGGGGTAGGTACATCTGTAGGCTAAACACTCAGCCAAGTAATAAACTTAGTTTTCCTGTAATTGGATGTAATTTATATATTTAGCTCCTATTCATCTGATTAGCGGATGTGTAATTTCAGTCATTTTGGATTTTGCTTCCTCCCTCCATCAGTTGGTGCTCATAGAATGTGAAAGATGGGGGTAGGTGTCAGAGAAGCAACTGTTCTGAGGTGTCAGCACCTGAAGAGGGGTGGAGACATGGGTGTGAAGGGAGGATGAACAGAGTGAAGTTACTTCATCTGAAATTACAAAGAATGCAAAGGACATCAGGTAATTTGTGAGAATATTATCTCATTACACGTGAAAACCTTTTACATCACTTAAATATGGGGAGCTTTCATATGAAAATCCAGCTTTCTGACTTCTCTTGAAAAATCAGAGTATTACTGGTGTGATATTCCTGCAATACTCATTTATTTCTGAATCTTCTCATTTATGGTATATACCAGGCTCTGAGGTTTCATTTTGCAATCCATGATAGAAGAGGCTTGGATTGAGTCTTGAGGGAAAGGTAGGATATTTAGACAATAATGGAAGAGCACTAAAAACATTTAAGCAAGGCAATGAAATGTGGAATAGATGAAATAGGTGATGGGGATTAAATAGTACACTTCGTATGATGAGCACTGAGTAATGTATAGAATTGTTGAATCACTTCTATTGTACAACTGAAACTAATATAGCACTGTATGTTAGCTATCCTGGAATTAAAATAACAAACTTGATAAAAGTGAAAAAAAAAAACATTTAAGCAAGGCAAAGGAGGAGGATATGACAGTTGGTGTGCAATAAGCAATTGAGTTTAAATACGGGGTTAATGCAGGCAAAGGTGGGTAGGACGTGAAATTACAGAGATAGGGAGGGATGAGACTGGGAATTAGAGACTTTGTTCTGTGAACTATGGAAAATCATTGATGAATTTTAATTGATATGCTAGCTAATGTTTTGGTAAGCTTTATATGGACATGGTGTAGAATAGGGTAGAGGAGAGACAAAAAAAGGTAGAAAAAAGGGGTTAAAAATTGAATTAGGAAATTCTGTTCTTTTGAATGCCTAACAGCTTTTGGGAGCAGCAGGTGGGGTAGAAATTTTATGTCAATGTCTAAAATACTATTTTTGATTGCTAGAGGCTTTTGATTTAAGTGTTCTGCAGCTTTTTTGGTCTGTGTTCAATATGCAGCTAGTCAATATTTGCCATCAACTTTTGCATGCGTTCTTTGGTTCTGATTTTTTAAACCTTGCATTTCATTTTGTTGCGTGTACAAGGTTTGAGGTTAGTGCCTGTTCAATACAAAAAGCAGAGTAGACTGCAAGCTCTGGTAAAACTCCGCTGTTGCCATCAAGGTCAGCTTTCAAACAGCATGACCTGCAGCATGAGGTCCTACAGGTCCACTGAGCACAAATGGGCTTGAACCCATCTCTGATTTGGACTGTTATCTTCTATTGATGTGAAATTGACTACTGTGGAGTTGCCACTTAGGCAACTCAGAAACAGCATGTTTCTTAGATTTTTTACTGCTTGCTGTGCATGCATGTCTAGAACTGAGTTAGCTTTAAATAGATTTTTTTCATCTGAACTGCATAAAGTGTTATTTAACAATGGCAAATTTTTGTTAAGCCAACATTTACTCACTTAGCAATTGCTTGTTGCATCTAAATCTCTGTTAGAAAGAATCTTAAGAATGTGTTATGAATACTCTAATGATCAATATCAATTATAAAGCACTGAAATTATGATAATAACTGTGATTTACTGAGCCAGTGTGCCACATACTGTGCTATAAATTTGATCTAGATCTTTA
Source organism: Halichoerus grypus (assembly GCF_964656455.1). Taxonomy (NCBI): domain Eukaryota; kingdom Metazoa; phylum Chordata; class Mammalia; order Carnivora; family Phocidae; genus Halichoerus; species Halichoerus grypus. The sequence continues at coordinate 79,656,985 of NC_135720.1, read as the reverse complement.
CAAAACTCTAAAGCAACACTACAAGAAAAATATTCTTCTTCCTGTTTTACAAATGAGAAAACTAAGGCCCAGAGAGATGGAGAAACTTATTCAAGATAATACAGATAGTAGAGAGCAGAGATGTTTATCATTTTGTGTCCTAAGGAGAGTCACAGATACAAAAGCACGCTGAGAATTTGGATATGTAATAATATGAAAACTACAATAACACTGAATTATACTTTAGTTAATGCCAAATGAATTCACAGTATTATAGCAGACAGCAGAGATCTTACTCTTGGCAAATATTGTGCAAAGTTAGCATACAGCAATGCTGGATTTGTTTTATGGGATGCTGATGTTACCAGCTCAGTGTTATGGGGCAGGTGTGAATAGAATTACTTTTCTGAAGGAGTGATAGATTTTTGCTGATTCAACTACACTTTTCTGATTCACTTTGTAACAGATGGATGCACATTAGCAAGGTGGCTGCCTTCACTGAGAATTGAAGGTTGTGGGTGATGTCATTACCATGTTGGCTCATACTCTAGAAATATCATCATTCTAGTTATCAAGGCTTAAAACCTTTATGGAATTGTCTTTTACTAATTTATTTTAAATCATTGCAAAGCTTTATTAAGACAAGTGCTTTTTAATGTCATTAGCCATTAGTCATTAGGAGAAGAATTTTCTCCTCAAGAGTTCGGAACTGTCTTGTCTGACGGTTCACAGGCTCTGACAGTTCATGCGCTTTGATAAGTGTTTGGATGTCAGAAGGGATTTTGGTCATTCAGGGACTTTTGATGACTTTCAGCCCAGTATTTAAAAAATCAATTAAGTGGCTTAATTTGGGGCAGCTTGAATAATTTCAGTACACTATCTAATCTCAAGACTCATTTTTTAAAGTTTTTATGAAAGAATCTCTTCATAAAAGATACTAAAATGTTTCCTTTAACAGGGTAAGCTTTTGATGTGACGGAGACCCCAATAACTGATATTCAGAAATGTAAGGAATTTAATGCAACTCTTTCATTTTATTGAATGGTATAGTATAGCTTTTGTATAATGAGACTTTTGTGAATTAGTTAGGCTGTTGTTTTTATGCATTTAAGGAAAAAGTGTTAAATAATTATGTCATATGTGAAAATTTTAGAGGCAATATAATGTCTTAAATTATTAAATGTTATATGTTATATGTTAATGTAATATGTTATTCTTAAAATGTTAGGTGTGTCGTCACTAATATCAACAACAGTATTATCAGAAATATTTATTACCTTCCTGAGTCTTGGTTTATTACGTGCTCAAACATTTGTTCTTATAAAAATGTTAGTAATGAATTTTTAAAGTAATGTGACTGGAATACGCTTCATTACTTTTTTAAAGTCCTACTTTGACACTTTTGGATGCTGTGATTTGAAAGCCTTCCTCTAACACAGTTTCTTTTCAAACTCAATTTAGTAGCAGTAACAGCACACAAAGATTTGAATGAAGGAAGAACAGCATTGGTTGCACTTACCAAATTGTATCAGCTCAGTCCTTAGTTATGCAGAAGCTATTGTGAAAACTTGGCTCATAAATTTCTATCTTTCCTTATATCAATCAGTTGTTTTTGCAAGCAAGTTGGAAGGGCAGTGAGTTGTGCGTGGGAGTATAGGTTGGTGCAAATTTCCTGGATTGTTTTTTGCCACATGTATTAAAAATCCAAAAACAGTTATATTCTTTGACAGGGCAATTTCATTCCTATATATTTATACTAAGAAAATAGAGGGATACATGTGCTAATAGTCATATGAGGATGTTTATGATCTTTATAATACTGAAAAAGTAGGAACAACTTAAATATTTAGTAGTTGGGAATGAGTTAATTATGTTCTCTCTACAATAAAATTATATAGAACCATTAAAACCATATATAGTACTAATAGTAATGATTATATTTACTAAATATTTACTATTTACCACTTAATGCACTTAAATATATTTCAAAATTTAATCCTCATACCAATCTAATGCCTTGGAAATGTGTTACAACACCTGAAAACCACGTATCTAGTAAATGATTGAAATTGGATTCAGACTCGTGTGACTGTTTATAAGGCTCAAGCCTATCAGACTTCATGAATATTTAATTACATAGAGAAATGCACATAATTTATTGCTATATTATCACATTAAAAAGTCTTTAAATGCATGGGGAAAAAGATGGAAATGCATTATCAAAGTGAAAACAGTTACTTCTGGGTAGAGGGACTACAGATAAATTTTTTTGTTTCATTGGTAGATTTTATTTTGTTCTCCAAGTTTTATGCAGTGAGTGAGTGTGTGTTGATTTTGAAATTTTTTCTCCCCCCAATTTTCCTGCCTGAAAATGTTAGTGGCAGCACGATTTATAATGTGATTTGGAACAACTTAAATGTCCAATAATAGAAGAACTGCTTAATAAAATATTGTTTGCTAATTCTATGGATTAATAAAGAAGTAAAATTTCTATTAACTACAGGCAACAAGTTGGGATAACGTTTACTAAATAATGTTCTGTGAAATCAGGGAGAACGTAAAATATTATTTACTCTAAGATGACTATGATTTACACTAAGACTGTGATGGAAATTCTGTATGCACATGGTGAAAGACTAGAATGGGGGCACCTGGGTGGCTCAGTCGTTAAGCGTCTGCCTTCGGCTCAGGTCATGATCCCAGAGTCCTGGGATGGAGCCCCGCATCGGGCTCCCTGCTCTGCGGGAAGCCTGCTTCTCCCTTTCCCACTCCCCCTGCTTGCGTTCCCTCTCTCGCTGTGTCTCTCTCTGTCAAATAAATAAATAAAATCTTAAAAAAAAAAAAGAAAGACTAGAATGTATAGAATCATCAGAGTTATTGTGGTTTTGGCAAGGCTGGGTAGTGATACAAATGTTTTCTCTCATGTTCTAACAATGAATAATAATGTAAAAATAAAGAATCTCTATGATGTGGTAAACAACTGGATACATGCAAGGGAAGACTTCTAAATGTGATGCTTGGTCTGTTTTGCTACCATGCAAAAGAAGTTTACTTCTCAGGGGGCAATAGAATTAGGTACAGTCTGACTTCACAGCATTCATTCTCCTAATATTATTCAGTATCATCAGAAATCACATGGCTGCAAAGGCAGAACAGCCTCTGATTTTCTTTTCCTTTACACTTGCCAGGGCTATTCCTACAGATTGCTGCCATCCCAAATTAGAAAGCAACCTGAATAAAAGTTCCCCAGACAGGTTGTCTCTGCTGCTTTGACAAATGCTCAGTACTCTATCCCTGAGGTCAGCGCAAATGACAGGCTGTGAAAAGTGAATAGAAAATGCTTCCCTAGCACTCTCTTCTCTTTGGTTTGCTGAGTAAGATGGGCAGTGCAGAAAGCCAGCAGCTTCTGGAGAGGGCGTCCACAAAGGCGAAAATTTCTCTCTCCCCTGGAAGTGGATGTGCGATCTCAGCAGGTATCTTGCCTCTGGGGTATTGGAATGGTAGCTGGCAGCTTGCCTGGTTTTCTTTCAGAGTCCGGGTACAGAGGAAGCCAAATGTCAAGCTGCCTGTTTCTGCACCAAGTGACATACCTGTCTTGTTCCTCTCCTTTCTAGGCTGCTTCCTATACGAGGGTTGTCACTAGTATAAAAATGCATTATTTCAGTTGCTCAGTTGGGCGCCAGAGACAGTGAACTTAGCTACAATAAGTCAGTGTCTGCCAGTACTGCAAAATTTAGGGGTTTTTTCCTTAACATTTTAGCCTTTTACTGACTTTTCATGAATTGTAAATGTATTGTAGAAGTACAGACTTCTTAAGCTGCTGTGACAGGCCGGGGATTGATTTTGGTGATTCCTGGGATCTTCTAGAGAAAGAAAGAAGCAGATAGATAAACTGCACTAGCTGGCATTTTGCTTGTTGGGACACGAAAATCTACAAGTTCAAAACAATTTTAGAGATAGAAGTTACCCAAGTGATCATGATTTTCAGTGCCCTCAACTGAAGATATTTCAACTGTAATGTGATTTTCACAGTAATTTCAGAGACTATTCTTAGCACTGGAAACATCTTAAAGCATTCTGATCTAAAGAACAAAGAGCATGGTGCCTGGGGGAACCATGAAGTTTGTGAATCTATCTATAACACTCCTTGGAACCCCTAACAGCAAACTTTAATATCATCAGTACGAGACAAATAGAAACATTAGTGTCTGAGTTTTTGGACAGACAGATAATAGTGGGCATATGAACATTTGAGAAGGATAATAAATTAGTAAATATGAATGGATTCCATCACTGAAAAATCATTTAATCCTTTAAAAATGGCATAGTAGTAATAGTCTTTAATGGACTGCATACTTCTTAAACACTAAAAAAAGGGGTGACTGCAATTATACAGAAAATCCAAAACAGTCTTGAATGGGCTTTTGTTGTGTGTCTTCTCCTACCTATTTCCTTGCTTTTCTACCAATAGTACCCTGCCTTTCCAAGATGTTTCCTTTGGGGGAACCACTCTTTTTTGTTTTCAGTCATATCTTTTTTTGGGGCGGATTTACCCATTCCTAGCTTCATGGTTAAGTTTTCATAATCTTAAATTAAGCTGGCCTGCCATCCCATTTTCCCAGTCATAATACCTGGTTCAGAGATGGACACATAAACCAATCAAAGACATTAGAATGGTGAGGACCTATTTGCTAAGTTTTGTGGAAAAGAGAAGCTTCCACTTTCCTCTACAGTAGTTACTGGCATATGCATGTGAGTCTCTCAGGTTTATAACCATGGCATCTATTTGGCTACCTCTACAGGTAGTCTGCTCTAGTGAGTGTGTGCGTTCCAAGTGTCATATGTTGGCGATTATGTGGAGTAACGAGGACTCTAACCTTGCTGATGGATGGGAGTGTGAGTTGTAAATTTCCATTTTGGAAGACTGTTTGACAGTATCTACTAAAATATAACATATGCACATTCTTTGACTCAGCAATTCCGTGTCTAGTTACATACTCAATATAATTGCATACATGTGTGCACCAAAGACACCTAAAAGACTACTTGTAGAAGCTGATGAGTCACAAAATCTAAAATCTAGAAACAATCAAAATATCCACTAATTAGAATGGATAAATAAATGATTGTATATTTCAGCAATTGAATATTGTATAGCAATGAAAACGAACAGATCATTGCTTCACTTAACAACGTGAAGGGATCTCACAAGTGTAATGCTAAATAAATGGAGCTAGATACAAAAGAGAACGTAGTTCATGAATCCATTTATATAAAGTTCAAAAACAGGCAAAACTAACATGATGATAGGATTCAAGATAGAAAGGGGATAGTTACTCTAGGAGAACTTTTGGGGTTGTTGATAATATTTTATATCTCCATCTGGTTGTGTTTGTGTGGTTGTGCGTATCTTTGTAATCAAATTGTATACTTTGGTACACATATATATATATATATATATATGATGTTATATTTCAACAAAAATGTTTATTTAAACAATAAAATATAGACAGATATAATCATGGAATATATGATAGGATTTTAAATTGAAAACGTATTAATGACTGCAATGGATTGAAAAATAGCAAATACATAAAATTCTTGAGTTCATATTGGTAATACCAATAAACAAAGCCCATTGGTCCTCTTTGGTTGTTACTAGGACACCAATATACTTTTAATGATTCTGTTTTGGATTAAATGAGCCAGACTTTCTATTACTTGCAACTGTGATACTCCTACTAAGTACCAGGGATCAGGTTATGCCCAGGAGGTTCACAATGAATAAAGAATATCAGCCTTCTTAAGTTAGCGTTCTGAGCTGAGCAGCCTGCATGACATCTAATTCTGGAGATCCAAATCTCCTGAAGGCTACACTTTTTGGCTGGCTGTATCACTTTTTTGGCTCTTCATCTAGACTTGCTAGGCAGTTATCTTTTTCTGATCTAATTAAAGCTAGAGAAGTTTATAATTCACTGGATGTGTGAAAGGTCTTGTCTTTTTTTAAATTTAATTTTATTTTTTTAAAGATTTTATTTATTTATTTGACAGAGAGAGACAGTGAGAGAGGGAACACAGCAGGGAGAGTGGGAGAGGGAGAAGCAGGCTTCCCGCTGAGCAAGGAGCCCGATGTGGGGCTCGATCCCAGGACCCTGGGATCATGACCTGAGCCGAAGGCAGACGCTTAACGACTGAGCCACCCAGGCGCCCCGGTCTTGTTGTCTTTGAATACCCAACTCAGACATCTGATTTTAGGTATTCCTGAAGCTAGTGGTCACTAGCAGAGATGAAGGGCTTCCGTGGCTGTAGCTCAGTTAGCAGTGAAGCTGTCTGTGGAGAGCAGAATGGTTGCCCCTTACCTTTTGGCCTGTCATTTTAACTCCTCGAGAAGGATAGAAAGAAAGCAAGAGAAAAACATAGTTTGAGCGAATGTGTAAAATTCTTTAAATGATTCATTCTAGGAGATTTCCCAGGAGGTTAATACCTACTTACCTACTAATCTTTATTTCACTTGTTTTTCAACGATAGAATCTTAATTTTTATTGGTGCTCCCCTGTTAAACAATTTTAAACTCTACCATTTATATAGTGGCTCAGAGCACAGTCAGGAGATAGGACTATGAATCTGAAAATTATTGACTAACTTCTGTGACCTTGGATAAGTTTATGCCATCTCTGTTGGTCTTCTCATATATGAATTGGTATAGTAATATCTGAACTGTGTTTTCAATGAAGGTAAAAGTTACCTTGTTTGGAAAAATCATTTTAGACTCCTTGGGGAAATAACTGGAATAAATAGACATTTCAAATGTCTTCATACTCCTAGAATTTATCAGATGAAAGACTTGTCAACTTCCAACACAATAGTTAATATTATTCTCACGTGGAAAGTCCCTAATGCTTCTACTTTTTGTGAGTAACATTAATCTTAAACCCACATGGAATTGAAGCTGTTTTAATTAAGCATATAATTTGGCACTTTCTAACCTTAGTTTTGGAGATGATAAAGCATTTTATAATGGTCAATGAATTTAGCACTCCTGGGGCTTTTATAGAAATGATTAGAAAGGATAACTACCCAATTATTCTAGATGTAGAGCTGAAAGATATGCAGTAGCCAGCCGAAAAGTTGGGCCTCTGAAAGGCTTTCTTTCTGGGGATGAGTGTTTGGAGAGTTGCTGATTCAAGAAGAATCATTTATAATGTGGAAATGGAAGAATATATTTAATCATTCATTCAACAAATATCTATTGTGTCCCTACTCTATGCATTCTTCTCAGCACTGGAGATGCAATAGTGACATAGTCATTATTCTTTTTTTTTTTTTTTTAAGATTTTTATTTATTTATTTGACACAGAGAGACACAGCGAGAGAGGGAACACAAGCAGGGGGAGTGGGAGAGGGAGAAGCAGGCTTCCCGTGGAGCAGGGAGCCTGATGCAGGGCTCCATCCCAGGACCCTGGGATCATGACCTGAGCCGAAGGCAGACGCTTAACGACTGAGCCACCTAGGCGCCCCGACACAGTCATTATTCTTATAGATATCACATTCCAGGGGAGGAGAGAGAACAAATCGGCAGTGCTTTTGGTTAGGGCAGACTAGTATTTCAAACAAAATATCCCACTAAGTTTAGCTGAAAAATCTGGACAGACACAAAATCTACTAGAAGGTATCAGTGTACTAACAACAGATTAAAGAATTATAGGATGGAGGAGAATAGGGGTTCTGGATAGCGAACCTGGTGTTTAAAGTTGCTCCCTTCAATCACCCCCTGCTTGATTGGGAAACATTGATCAACTCTGGCTGCATGGCTGAGAGTAGAGTTTTCAGCAGTCTCACAGACTAGGGACACAGTGGCTGGATAGACGAGAGTTGAACAATAGCATTAGCAGCTTGGACCTAATATATATTACTGCCTTTAAAAATAACTGCTTTTCTCAAACTGCAGAGTATACATTCTTCTCAAGTACATATGGAACATTTACAAAAATTGATCATATTTGGACAGTAAAGCAACTCTCAATAGTTCTGAAAGGATAGAAGCCATGGAGAGTATAATGTTTTACCGTAAGGCAATTAGAAGTCAATAGAAAAAAGATAACTTTTTTTATCTTAAAAAAGATAACTCCATATCATTATATGTTTTGAAATAAAGAGAAGCATGTACAAATAACCCATGGATCAAATTATAAAAAATATGGTGGGAATTATAAAATACTTTGAACTGAATAATAGTGAAAATACTATATATCAAAAATTGGGGGATACCAGTGAAGTTGTATTTAGAGGGAGGTTTATAGCCTTACATGCATATGTTAGAAATGATAAAAAGAAAAGAAAAGCAGAAATCACTGAGCACAATCTGGATGCCAAGAAATTAGAAAAGAATATCAAATTAAACCCAAAGAGAATAGAAAGAAGGAAATCAGATTTGGGAGCAGAAATTATGGAAAAAGAAAGCATATAGAGGGTAAAGAGCACCAATTATAATCAATAAACTCTTGGTGAGACTGATCAGAAAAAATAAGGAATGCACAAATAACCAATATCAGGAATATAAACAGATCCTGCAGACATTAAAATGATAAGATGGGTAATGTGAACAACTTGATGTCATGTATTTGAACATTTTGGTGAAATGGATAACTTAGAAAAATACAGCTTACCAACACTGATTATAAGAAGAAATAGAACAGCTGAATAGTCCTATACATATTAAAATAATCAGATTTTTAATTTAAAAACTGCCAACAAAGGAAATTCTAGCCCACTGACAACACATGGTCTTTAACAAAACTTCAGTCAGGCTCCTCTATATCCTCTTTTCAACTAGGCCTTGACCTTTGTACTTGTTCATCTTGCCATCACCCAATATTACCAGAAGTCTTGCTTACTCAATTTAGCAACAGTCTCCACCGTTGATAGGTGATCACCCTTGATACTGATCAGATTCCTCATCTCCAACCCTTGGTATCTGATCACCCAGTGGCCTGCCTTTAGCAAGAATCCTAAGTCAGTTTAGCCAAAATTCATGACCTGTGCTGTTTCCTCCTAATAATTTTCTATCCCCTGACCCCAACCTGCCCTTGTCTATAAATCCCTACTTGTCCATGCTGTGTTGGAATTGAATCAGATTATATACTGAGGTCTCTTCTCTTCTATTGCAACTATTGCAATAGTTCCTGCATTAAATCTGCTTTCACCATTTTAACTTCTGTCTGGCTCTGGTTTTCCTTAACACCACTATTGATTTGTTATAAGATCCTCCCTTCTTTACTTCTGTTCTTATGCATTTCAAATCCTTACAAAAGCCAATATTATGGTACACACAATATCATTTCAAGAAAATGGGATGACATATTGTTCTGTAGAGATGAGTGTTTTTGTGATTTGTCCCGCATAACCGACCACCTGGATGTGCATCAACACAGGCAGGCTAAGGAATGTTGTTTGTGAGACTCGTGCTGTGTGAATAACCTTGGGAGCCTGGTTGTTTGCAATATATTATCTGGCCTCCAGGTCAGAACTGGCCCTTCTGTTCTGGATGCCAAGAGCTACAAATCTTGTCTCACATCCCCTGCTGCTCCAGGCTGGGCTGGCCCCCCCAGAATGGAATCTGGGAAGAGAAGCAGATACACGTAGCCCAGGTTTCTTGAAAATAAAGAAACATGATCACATGGAAATGCAGCTCACTCCAAACCATGTAGGCAAACAAATGTTTCATTTCAAACCCTGTTATTTGCCCTATAAATATGGCCCTTATGGGGATGGTCAGTTGGAAGTCTCACGTGAGGGGAGGATCCTCCACCTAGGCCTCTCAATTAGGACTCCAGCCTGTTTCTACCAGGTTCCCCAGCTGATTAGGTTGGATGTTGTAAGTACCTGATTTGATGTAACTTTGCCTTATTCTCACTCATTGCCTACTATTACCTTCATCTACGTGTAGATTCCTTTTCGCTCCTGTTTCTATTAGGTTTTATAATAATAATAATAAAGTTTTCTTTCCTTTGCAAAACTGAAACATGGGTATTAACCTTCTGTGCAGAACACATATTTTTAGTGGGGGGGGGTCAGAAAAATAAAAATTTCACTGTTGCTTTTTCTAAAGACTTAATAGAAGCTCCAAATCACAGAATATATCTTTTTCTTTTTCTGTTGTGTCTGCTAATTTAACCATATCTATGTAAGTCTAATCCTCACAATAGCCTTATAAAATAGGTGTTACTATCTTTTTAAAAATAGACGAGAAAATGATGGTTAAGAGAGGTTCAGTAATTGTTGTGGCACAGAATTGTTGAAGTCAGGTTACAAAATGTAGCTCTGTCTGGAACAATCCAACTTTTTCCCTCTGTGTGTTACTGCCTCTTATTTTGTAGGCCAAGGTTGAACAACATCAACAAAAGGAAGCTCATTAAGACCTTCAAGCATTGTGCTTCATCTAGAAAGAGAACGTAGACTTATGGTTAGAAGAACTTGCGTTCTTCTACTGGCTAGCTCTGATCTTGAGCAGTCCACTTAACTTTGTGCCTTATGTTTTCAATCTGTTGAGATGCTTATTATAATTCCTACTACGTAAGATTACAGTGAGAATTAAATGAAATTATGTATGTGTAGAGAGCAAAATGGAGTCTCTCATGTCAAGCGGGAGCCTGGGTCAAGCAATGACGCAAGCAGTTAAGGTACTGCAGCTGGGAGATATCACTGGGACCAACATCAGCTGACACCCCAGAACTGATAACGAGCAGAACTGGAGGAGGTCTGCAGAGTCCCAAAACTGATTAAATCCCTTTCAAAAAGGGAGGATTTTGGCAGCAAACTGTCAGACTCCTCAGACATGACCCCTCTATGTCTGACCACTTAAAAAAGGCAACTGCCGCCCAAGGCTCTGCCCAAATAATCCCCGAACAGAACCGAGAGCCTTCACTGCTGGAACATCAGAAACAGTAAAGTGCCGAGAGCTGACCCGGACCAGACTGAAGCCTTATCTCAACTGCGCGCCCACAGACTGACTTTGTGGTTGGTTTGTTAACTTCCTGCACCCTCTGTTATCTTGTTTGTTGTGTGGCTTGTCTTCTGTCCTGCTCTGTGTGCTGTATAAGAAGCCAAGTTTAATCACATGGTGAAATGTCACTGAGTTTGGAATCCTGAACCTGCTTTAGAATTGTGATTTAACTTTGCTTTATGATGGAATAAAGCTGACATTGTGGAAAGACACAACGCGAGTGTGCGCTTTCATAGTGTGCTCATGACAGGATGTGACCGTTTTTATCAGACACTTAATGGACGCTTCAGGTTTTTCTTACCTAAATGAAATGACTAAACATAGTATGTAGATCTAAGCTTTGAATATTTCCTCATACTATCTTCTTACCCACTTAGAAAAGGTCTGAGCAGTATCTTCTAAAATATAGGCATTTCCTGCTCCTTTAAAATGATCTCTTAAACCTGATATACCTCCCTAAGAGAGAAACACTCACCTTCTTTTTAATTCTGACATCAGTATGGACACCTACATGCTAATGTGATAAGTTTCTTGGAAATAAATATTTTAAATAGGATTTTACTGCTTTAATAAAATGTTTTCCTGTTTCTCTGCTTTCTCATTTTGATCAGCAATGCAAGAAAACACCTAGATGGGGTTGTCAAGTCTCATCCATCATCAAAAATGAAGTCAGAAATCTGAATGAGAATCTTGAGGCACTTCCAGTAAGTAAATCAGTTGTTTTTTTAAATCATGCTTCTGTGTTATTTTCTTTTCTAAGATCTTTCAGATATGATGCAGATATACTTCCAAAAAAGACAAGAAAATAGTTAACTTTACTAAATCCAGAATGAAGTAGGAATCATCAGGCCTCTCAAGGCATTGTTCTCTTCTTGCTCAATTGTAGTCAAAGCGTTAATGAATAAAAGGAAGGCATTATCAATGAAGTAACTCTATAGCAGGTGGTTAAAAGAGAGGGGGATCCTTCAGCTGGGTTTTAAATGTGAAATCATGAAAATCTAGCTTTTGAACTTTTAGGATTCTAAAAGGGGATGAGCATTACAGTTCCTTTGTATTCTCATAAAAACTTTTCTGAATCTGATTATACTTTCTTATTACTGGATAATAGTTCAGAGTAAATTAGCAAAAATTCGGGTTTATTGTTTTTCTGCATATTACACTAGAGGTAGTTGTAAAGCAGCTAAAAAATTACCAACTTTTAGTCAAGGAAATCTGTGTTGAGGCCCCAGCTCTGCCACTTACCTTATTCTTTAAGCATGCTAAGCTTCAGTTATTACTACTAGCTCCACAGTTTGTCTACACGGCCTGTAGTCCTTCTACTAAGCCTTGTGCTTTGGAAGCTGGATATACCACAATCTTAGAAATGGTGGAACTTCTAGGTCTTCAAAATGCTCTTTTTGAAAATGAATCTATATTGTGAAGTATTAGTAGTCATAGATTGCACAAAAAATTGGGTTGCAGTATTCCTCCACGTTAAATTCCTCCTATATGATTTCTATTCCTTTGTCTCTTTTCCTTCAAGAAAAGCATAGGAAAGTAATTCTGTTTATTGAAATTCTAGCTCTTTGGTTTCTACGAGTTCTAAGAAGTGTTTTTTTGTTTGTTTGTGTGTATGTGTGTGTGTTTGTATTATGAATTCTAAATTAGTCAGTTTTGAATTAATCAGGCTGAAATTGGTTTATATTTTCCCTTTCCTACCTGTCAAATCTAAAGCATCAGTAATGTTTTAAAGAATTATGTTATTGCCACCTGACTACTGTGCCTCACTGCAAACAGCAGGAATTAAGTTAAACAGTGTGGTTCTTTTACTAAAAATTTTCATCATTTATGAAGAATTTCTACTTAGCTTTTTAAGAGGCTTTTATGTTTCTCTCAGGCACTATCTTATCATTGATTGTGGTGGAAATCAAAGGATTATTATCAGTATACTAGATTAGCATAGCTACTTTTTCATATTAAGGTATGAATAATAGAGAAAATATGAGGAAACAACAGATTCAGTAAATTTTTTGACTCAGTAAAAAAATTCTTTACATCTTAAAATGTGCCTCTGTGTGTGTGTGTGTGTGTGTGTGTGCGCATATGCAGACAGCTCATGATTTCAATGAAGGAGCAAGTCAATGAGTGAGTGAGAGTTGACCAAAGAAACAGTGATCAATATATTTCACATTTGTGTGATTTATAGACTGAATGTAGAATCCTGTCCCTGAATAAAGTGCAGATCTATTGTGCATTAGTTTTACTTTCTTTTTCTCATTCTTATCCTCCTCACTGTGCCTTCCACCTGCCACTCTTCCTGCCTAGAAAATTTCATAGTTGGTTACTTAGCTTTTACATGTAACATATTTAGTAGGTTTGGTGTATTTATGTGAAAGTATGTGTGAATATATATATAACAGCATTGAGAGTTGGGTATCCTAGATCAATACTCCACTTAGAAAAAGTAAAACAAAACAAAAAAACCTCTGAAAAATATAGGAAATAGTCTTTTAAAATGAACTAAGTTGGCAAGTTAGTAAGTGAAGAATAATCAGTGTCCAAAGCTAAATGAAAGTAGGAAATTAGAAAGGTAAGTGGAGCATTGAAACTAGAAGGTAAATGGAGCATGGAAACTAAATATTACTTTGCAGATACTTGCCAAAACCAATGAGTTGGACCTTGTTTTCAGTCTCACAGGGTACAACAATGACACGAGGCAAAGACCAGGGACCACTAAGAGTAGTCAAAGGACCTCCTCTACACAAAACAGGAACACTAAGAGTATATACCTTCAGCGTAAGGTTAAGTAAACATGCTGCTTCCATCCATCCTAAGAGAATCAAATCCAAGGATAATTCTTGGATTTGAGCCTTGGTACTAAGTGGAGGGAGAGGAAACTTCCTGAGAATTCATAGCTAAAAGACAGCTCCAAATTGGTTTGTAGCTGGAATTCACACTACTTAGATGGTTGAGAAACAATAAATCACTAGGTTAACCAATTGAATGCAATTCTGAGCTGGTGTCCTAAAGTGCTTGGAAGAAGCAAATGTACATCATCTCAGGGAGAATCTACCTTCACCACTGGCCTAAAAAACTCCCCACTGAAGAAGTTTTGAGAAATAGAAGTAGTCAGTCAAAAATCACAAAAGACCTGACGTGATGCTATCTGAGAAAATTAGTAGAAACAACATAAATCAGAATGAAATCTTCAAAACTTTTTGTGCTGGCCTTATCAGACACACAATATATAAAATAGAATATTTATTATACTAAAAGATAGAAATGAAGTGATAGAAGAAGTAAATAAAAAAACAAGAGATGTTAAAAATGACCAAGCAGGGGTGCCTGGGTGGCTCAGTCATTAAGCGTCTGCCTTTGGCTCAGGTCATGATCTCAGGGTCCTGGGATCGAGCCCCACATTGGGCTCCCTGCTCCGTGGGAAGCCTGCTTCTCCCTCTCCCACTCCCCCTGCTTGTGTTCCCTCTCTTGCTGTGTCTCTCTCTGTCAAATAAATAAATAAAATCTTAAAAAAAAAAAGACCAAGCAGATTTCAAAAGGAACATAATAGAATTCCTGGAAATAAAAATTAGTTGACATTAAAAATTCACTGGATAGTTTTGAGAAAAGATTAGATGATGAAGAGAGAATTCATAAAAGACACATTTGAAGAAATTAAAATGGGCAATGAAAGACAAATAGATGGAAAATTTAAAAGAGAAATTAAGACTCATGGAATATAGAATGAAAATGTCCAAATATATTTAATAATGTAGGAGAAAAGGGAGGTCAAATAGGGCAGAAGAAAACCCCAAGAGCTAATAACCAGGAGTTTCCTGAAATGGGTTAAAGACATGAGTCCACAAACTCAGGCAGCTCTCAAATTCCAAGCAAAATAAGTAAACATATTGTAAAATTATAGAACATTGAGAATGAAACAAAAAGGTTTAGGAGCAGCTAGGAAAAAACCCAAAATAATTACCTTCAAGTAACAACTGGATTGGCATTTCACAACAGTTGAAGTAGAAGTGGTTAATAGTTTCAATAAGCTGAGAGAAAAGACTGGAATTGTTAAACTGGAATTTGGTACACAGTGGAAGCATTTGTCAAGAGCAAGGCAAAATAGAGACCAAAAAAATGAAGCTTTTGTAACCAACAGAGATTGATTTCAAGTACAAGGAAAATTATTCTAGTTGTATATATACAAGTACTTTGGAATAAACCTAATGCAATATGAGCAAGAACTTTATGGAAAAAAAATCATAAAACTCTACTACTAGACATATACTAGACATTACCCCAAATCTATATAAATGCGATAGGAGACTCAATTTTGAAAAGCCAATTGATCTATAGATTAATCTATAGTGCTAATGTAAATTGATCTATAGACTTAATGCAATCCCAACAAAAATTCCCACAGGTTCTCTGGTCGAATTTGATAAGCTGATCCATGTCTATAGAAATAAAAAAGTCTCCAAAGGGCCAAAACACCCCTGAAGAAGTATAGTTTGAAAATACTTGTATTACCAGATAAAAGAAAACTGATAAAAAATTAGAAAATGTGGTACTGGTGCAGTGATAGATAAAAAGGCCAATGTGTTTGATTGCAATGCCCTCAGAAAAGATGCATACATATTATGGAAACTTAATATATTAGCTTAATTTTGGTCAAAGCTAGCACAACAGCTAAGTGGGGGGACATAAAGGACTTAAAAAATGATGTTGAAGCATTCAAAAAGTATACAGAAGTTGAAAGACTTCTATGTGAAAGGCAAAACACTATAAAACCTTTGCAAGACAATGTGACAGAATATATTTAAAACTCCCAGAGTAGTGAAAAATTACTTAAACAGGCCAAAACAAGAATATATCATAAAGGAAATGAAAGATGAATTTCACTAAATTAAAATTAAGAGCCTCTGTTCACCAACAAATGCTTTAAAACAAGGAGAAATGTATTCTACGGGGGGAAGAAAATATTTGCAGCACACAAACCAATAAAGGATTATAATTCAACTCAACAGATTCTATGACAAAAAGATAACCCAAAAGAAAAATGGGTCAAAGGCATGAATTAACATTTTCACAAAAGAGAAAACATGAATGGCCCATGAACATATGAAATTGTGCTCACCCTCATTAGTAATCATGAAAATATAAGTTAAACCACAAGCAGATAGCGTTTTGCACAGGCTTGTAATTTTAAGGTGAAGATGTGGAGTGATGTGGATTCCGAAGGCATACTGCACGTAAGAAAGTTTGAGAGAGATTTGAGTGACTTTTACCCCTGCCTCAGGAGATATGGCCAAGAACGTTCAGGGCAAAAAAACGAGGGCAGATGAGAAGTCCAATACCAGTGAAATGAGCAAATAAATGGTGGTACACTCATATACTAGAGTACTAGAGAATCATAAATAATGAAGAATTAGAGCTATTAAGTACCAAAATTAGTGACTTGCTGGAAGAACACAGTGTCGTAACAAAAACAATGAATCATGGATCACTACATCAAAAACTAATGATGTATTGTATGGTGACTAACATAATAAAATAAAATGAAATTTTTAACCAACTGAGCCACCCAGGCGCCCAAAATGAAATTTTTAAAAAAGAGCAATTTATAGAAAAATATGACTCTATAATATTCAAAACCATATAAACTAAACAACAGTATTATCTTAGGGGAGTAAGAGCTATGTGGTTAAACTTTAAAGAAGAGCAAGGGAATGGTACACTCAGAAGATTGTACTTAGCTCTGAGCAGGGAGTAACTGGAATGGGGTTGGGGAGGACATGAGGGGGCCCTCCAATGTACCATCTTCTTACTTAAATTAGGTAGTGGGTACACAAGTATTTGCCTCACTTTTCTTCATAACTCATATGCTTCTTATAAATATTCTTTCGTATCTAGTCAATATTTAATAAAAAATAATGAAAACAAATTAAAGCAGAAGCAGTTTTGAAACAGTTGAACAAATCTTGATCGTCACATGAGATGTCCACAGATGTAATTTTCCCAGAGCTGGGCTCATTGCTGTCTGTGTGACTGCAGACTGCTAAGCCCCTTCACCAAGTGATGGTACTTCAGGTTCCTGGCTGAGGAGTGTCTGAGAGTTCTTAATCCCGACTTCAGTTAGGAGGTGGTCTTTGGCATACTTGTTAGCAAGAAGTAGACTCTGCACTGTCACTTCTATATTGACCCAGAGGAAGAGGCACTTTGTACAGAATTTGTGTCTAAGTGTGTTGCTGTGGGATCCTCATGTTCCCCAGGCATGTGGGGCATTCACTGCGTCCTGTAGCTGACTCTGTGTCTTTCTGTCTTTGGGGTAGCGAGGACTCTCATCTTTCCAGTCAAGCATTTACAGTTACTTCACGAGAAATTTCTCTTTCTCTTCTAACCTAGAAATAATGAAAAAAAAAAAAAAAAAACCAAGCAAATAACAAAAACATCAACAAAAAGCTACAGAGAACAAGTATTAAATGAAACAAAATAATCCTGAATCTTACTAATGAGGGCCAACAGAGCCTGTTTCTAATAATTTTATGTGAGGTTGTATTAAGAGCACTTGTCTGGGTTTTGGTTTCTGCTGTGCCTCTAACCATAGTTGCCTAAAATCGTAAAAGCCATAAACTTTCTTAATCAAAGTTTCTTGGTCTTTTGAGCATTTATTATCAACTAGACATTTTTTTTAAGATTTTATTTATTTATTTGACAGAAAGAGACACAGTGAGAGAGGGAACACAAGCAGGGGGAGTGGGAGAGGGAGAAGCAGGCTTCCCGCTGAGCAGGGAGCCCGATGCGGGGCTCGATCCCAGGACCCTGGGATCATGACCTGAGCCGAAGGCAGACGCTTAGCGACTGAGCCACCCAGGCGCCCCTCAGCTAGACATTTTAAGTAACATATGTATAATCCTTAAAATTATTCTGTAATGTAGGAATCATTATTCCTGATCTATAAATGGGCCAACTATGGCTCAGGTTAGTTGTTTCAGAGTCAAGCAGCTTTAAATGGTAAAGTCAGAACTTGAGCCCATTTCTGCTGGCACCAATGTTAGACAGGTCCCTTCCATTTTATTTTCCTTCCTCTTGGGAGCCACGAAATACAGGGCTTTGGGATAAATCATCGCTCTCCATGGTTCCTTACAGCTCTGAATATTTATAGTGCATGCTCCTATCCTCATTTGACATTGTCTGGTTAATACCAATGTTGTAAATTGTTTCCACCTCCTTGTAACTGGAAATATTGAAGAACCATGCACAGGCCAGAGCTTTTCCACTGGAGAACTCATTTTTCAGGCTGAGGTATCAACAACCAGCCTAGCTGTTTTCAGCTACCTTTCGGAGGAGGTTAGAAGGTATTTTTTCTCTCATTTGACTATTCTGAACTTGAAGAACCCAGAAGGAAGTCTAGTATTTCTAAATTAAGAAGGATTTGGTTTGCCACATTTTTAGAGTGAAAGAAACAATCTGGGAGATAGGTTTTGGTCACAAAAGAGTTTTGATATCTCTGGGACATTTAGTATTTAATTGAGAAAATCAAAACAACCCTTGAAATTAAGATTGCATTGTTGCGAATTTTATTCAGACATCTTTGCTTTGGAAAGTTAGGGTTTGCAAGGGGAAGGGGAGACATTTTGATTGCTAATATAACTTAGAGAAGCCCGTCTTAGGGTGCTATTTCATTCTCTCGGAATGGCAATTTGGTTATGGAGATTGTCCTACAGAAAAATTCCATTCATTTGATTTGTTTAAATTTCGGTGGAGGCATCGTATGCCCAGAAATGCTCTGATTTAGTTTTCTAATGTATAGAAAGTAGGGCAACTCTACATCTATTTCAGAGGCTGAAGTAAAGAGTAATTAATTTCTTAAAAATACATTCTTAAAAATGTATCTGCCTTTCCACTGAAACATAGATGTCTGTTTATACTTCCTTTGGAGCAAGTAACAATTTGGAATGTAATGCAAGTAATGGTTTGGAATTAAAGAGTCTAGACTCACACTCTTGCTCTGTGACCACATGGGTCACCTCAACACTCTGAGCCTCTTTTTTGCATCTGTATCATGGATTTGCTTATGTTTAACTTTCAGGTTTTTTTCCAAGGCCTGATTCAGAAAATGTTTGCAAAGTGCTTGGCACGTTAAGAAGCACCTTCCAAAGGGTTGTCGGTATTACCTTTACTATTGTTGCATTGTTGTTGTTGTTATTATTGAAATGTACCCCTTCTCTCAGGAAGTTTTGCATGTTTTCGTATTAACTGTAGGAAAGTGTTGAGTACCTGGGCTGTAAAACTGCTCTGGCCTAGACATTTTTGGGGAGTTTAGACTATCGTATGGCCTCATATTTTAAAAAAGATGTCAAGAATGTCAGGGGCCTGTGATTCAGCCACTCCTCCACTCTCCCACTGTGTCTTTTAATACTGGCTTTTGCATTAATTCAAACAGAAGCATCTGCAGGGTTTTCTTTTCTGCTGACTTCCCCACAGTAGCAGGGTGAAGCCCCTTTGTGTCGTCTATGTGATTTGAAAGTCATTATTTCTTTTGAATTGGACTAAAGCAGTAAAAGATCGTTATAAGAATTTCAGGTTCTGTCTGTAACCTACTGTCATCGTACTTCCCCAAATGATTTTTATTTTTATCATAAGAAAGGACTGATTTTTAATCATGTTCTCTAAGAAAATGGGAAGTGAACATATTTGAAAGAGAAGAGGCATGGAAGATTTTGTATCTGTATAGATACACATGTATTTTATATATGTAAAAAATACCTTTTGATAGCTTAAATATTTTGGAGAACACTCATCCTAAAAATAATGCTGACCTTTTAACTGAAATATACTAAAAAAGGGCAAGAAGTATTTACTAGTGACTACATTTCAGGATAAGCAAAGCACAGTGGGGGGATGGGTACAGCAGTGTAGCGAGAAAAACACAAAAGAAATGAAATCCCACTCAATTCCATTTGATCCACAAGCATATTCTAAGTGGCTACAAAGGATATGGAAGTGTCATACATGCTTTCCAGGTGTTTCCAGTCAAGATAGAGGAGACAAAGTTGTAATACAGTAAGTTAATCTATGGGTAGTAGTGTCAATTACAGGAAGACTCTGGTAAGAAGTCACCACGGCAGAGAGAAGGAAGTGGTAGACACTAGTGTGGTGGAGGAAAGAAGAGGTTCAACTTTCTTGAAGTGTGGCTATTTGACTGGTGGGATAGAAGGACCACTGAAGCATCTTAAGAACTTAAACTTTCTAGGCTTCCACTCAGTCATCTCTAAGATGAAGGAGTTCACCTGAATGAGATCTAAGGTCACTTTTAGCTTTAAAATAATGTTCTGCGAAATAGGGGATGTTGGGGAGCAGGTAGTGACTCATTTGATTCTCAGTGAGAGTTGATTAACTCAATTTTAATCACTGTTTCTTAGAATTCCAATGTAAATTTCTTAGCCCCTGTTTTATTAATTTGTATACAAGTCTCAAAGACCAAATTAAGATTGAAAACATTTTAATTCAAAGTCTTTACAATAGAATCCATTTGGGAAAATGCAAATAGCCTGATTTTTGAAGTCAGGTAAAGCTATGTTCAGATCCTAGCTCTCCTATTTATTGGGGGGAAGTCACAGCATCTTGATGTGGGATCCTTGGACCAGCAGCATCACCAGGGAACTTGAATCATATAAATTCTCAGGCCCCAGCCCAGCTTCCTAAACAGAGACACTCAGGGGAGAACCTGGCAATCTTATTTTCCAGCAAGCCCACCAGGTCATAGTGGTGTACCCTAGCATATGAGAACTGCTTATGTGTGGTATGGAATTGATGATTTCCCTTTCCATGTAAGAATAAGAATAACAATTTATACAGTGGTTGTCAGGCTTTAATGCCATAGTATACGTTACTTGGCACATCATGGGTCCTCAACAGATTATAATCATTCTTTTTATTATCTCACTGACATTATAGTAACCATTGCTATTTTCAGGAAGAATTGAGGACTATACCTAGGTTAGTGCTCCTTTGCACTGCTTACAAACTTAAATCTAAGTTTGGTGAAGCAAAGTGACATTGTCCAGAAGTCCTGTCTAGAAAACACAATATATCAGGTGATTGTTTAGTCTTTCATGCTATTGGTGTGGAGCACAGAGCATGTCTGGCATTCATCCTTTACTGTGGGGGCAAAGAAAAGCACTTGAGAGAGTGTGCTCTGGGGGACAGGGTTCCATGTCATCGTTTACTGTGATGAAGCAAATCCTGGGACTTTAATGAGCCTCAGTTTTCTCATCTGCAAAAATGGAGTCATAGGGTCTCCCCACTAGGTTGTTGTGATAACCCGATGAAATACAAATTGGTTAAAGCCCTTTGTAAAACACACATTGGCTAACACATCCAAGTTCAAGTTCGACAGAGTGAGATTATCATTCATTCATTCATTTAACAAATATTTATTGAACACCTAGAATATGGAAGACATTTTGCCCGAAAATACTGCCCAGAAATAGACAGAACCTGCCCTTCAGTTGAGTAATGGCGTAAATATTTGTGACTTTTTCATTCATGAAGCTAATGAATAGTCTCTGTAGAAAATGGATTTGTTCCAGGAATGCTTTACCTCTTGGGAAAGCTGAACTTTAAAGGCTCCAAATTTGATACAGATGACATGAAATGACAAGTCATAAACATAATTTGGTACAGACTTTTCAGGAAAGCAATTAATCAATATGTATTCAAGGTCATTTGAATTATATAACCTTTGACCTATTAATTTCATTTCTATGATTCCTGGAAGCTATCCTAAGGAAAAATATCCCAGAAGGTATAACAAAGATTTATGTAAGAGGTGCTTATTGTTCTATTTGCAATAGTGAAAAATTGGAAATAATGTCTAACAACAAAGGAATAATAAGTTGTGACTGAACTCAAGGGTATTGCTGCTTGGGGTGCATTAAGTTGAACATAACCCAAGGAAGTGTTGAAAGCAAAGAAATTTTGTTGTTTGTTACAAGTAAGGAGACAGGGAGATGGCTCTCAAAACACCGTCTGCTCTAACACAAACTTCAGAGCCACTTTATACTGCCGGCTGGCAACCTTTTGGCCAGTTATTCGTACAATTATGAAGTGGTCACAAGAACTTAGTAAAACCTTTGTAATCTTTCAAGCATGACTTAAAAGGGGCTTGCTTAACTCTGCAATTTCCCAAGAACATTGATGATTTTCTTTGTTCCCCAGCATCCGCCCTGTGGAGAAAGTTGGTGGGCTTCCCAGGAACAGGGCTGTTCTTAAGGACTGGGGATGCTGGGAGTGGTTTATTTTTCATTGGTCACTGCAGTCCCTGATGACCTTATCCCTAACTAACAAAGTGAGTTGTGTTAACATGCATGATGGAATACTACGTATATTTAATATATAATTAATTAATTGTGGCTAAAATACCTACAATGGAATATTACCTGAAAAATAAAATCATGATAGATATATTCAGAATGATTCCAATGAAAGAACGTACGTTCAAAGAATAAACACTTAAAGGAAATGGACTAAAAGTCCTTGGGAAAATGGCAAAGAAATGGACCAAAATAGGTCCTTTAATGAGTTATTTCATACTTTATTGAATTTTCTAAATTTTCTAAATTTAACATATTTTTCTTTTATAATCAAAAGTTCCCTGCACATACCCCCCTTTCATAGGATGTATGAGAGAAGCATGATCTCTTGCCTTAACTTGCTAGTTTTTAAAGGAACAATCAGGAACTGTTAAAGGATAGATGTATTACATCTCTTATATGTAAGTATGGTAAGTGTTTAGATATGATATGTAAATGGAGGATATCTCTTTTAATTTAGCAATCGAGTCAGTAACTCAGAGAAGCAGTTACCCATTTTGATAAATGTCATATATATTTTGCAAATACAGCAGTCCCC
Source organism: Halichoerus grypus (assembly GCF_964656455.1). Lineage (NCBI taxonomy): Eukaryota > Metazoa > Chordata > Mammalia > Carnivora > Phocidae > Halichoerus > Halichoerus grypus. Next base: position 79,634,112 of record NC_135720.1, on the reverse strand, counting down.
CTCACAGATGAGCTTCAGGTAAAGTAATCCTTTCTTAGGTCTGGAATTCACCTAACCAGTTTAACCCCTCTACCCTCCCTGTGATTTCCTGGTATTGCAGTGTTATTGCATGGGAGAGTCTATTAGCAGGAATATGCGCAAGATCCTTGGGCAACCCTTCAAGAGGATTATTTAGGCACAGGAGGGTAGAATAATGACACATTTTAACACAGTGACTCAACTTACACACATTAATTCTCCTAGACTTTGAGGTGGGCATAGTGAAAGCTCACTTGCAAAGAAGTACTGAAAGTTACAAAAATTAAAAAAAAAAGTGATTTTAATCAAAATAGTATCACTTAGCAAAATCAAACCAGTAAACCAGGCTTATTTCTGTGTTTGCTGAGGTTCATCTGATGTTAACTCTTGAAATATTTTTTAGGCAATGGAGCATAGTTTTTGAGTCAGAAAAGATTCTGTTTTGAATCCTATCTTTCTCACTTTAGATCTTTGACAAGTCATTTATTCTTGTATGTCAATTTATCATGAATAAAATGGGAATATTAATGCCTGTCTTACAGAGGAATTTTGAGAATAAACTGTTAGTTAAGAGTATACATGCTAAGTGCCTTGCACAGTGTGGCACATTCTACTTACCAAACATGTTATAGCTGTTACTATTTTATTTTTATTGTAAGAAAAGCTCTCATATATATTGCTTTTCTATCTTCTGGAGGTTGGTAAATATTTGCATCATTATAATGAGAACCAAAACACCAACTCAGGCACAACTAATAAATAGCAAGGGTATCTTTTCTGCATGTCATCTCTGTTCTGTGTTATCTCAGCTAATGTTGCTCTGTACGTTTGAAATGCCCAATTTACTTATCCCATTTCCTCTAAAATACCGTCTGTATATTCTTCCACACAGCTCATGATTTTTATTGTCTGTATCCTATAGAAAACATTAGCCAGAGGAAAAGAAACCAAGACCTCCAATAAACGTTTGGTACCTATGGCACGGATTTTGAAAATATCTCAGCAGTTTCTGCTTTTTCTAGCATCTCACTATTCTTCCCAGTACATCATTTATGAACACACACACACACATGCATGCATGCATATATATAATATTTTCAGCTGTCACTTAGGGGAGCATGAAGCTGGAAATATGAGTCTCAGGATGAATTCCAGTAAACAGCTTGCCCACAGATTGTTCCAGGAACTAATTTGTCTCTATTTGGAAACTATTTGGAATCTCTGTACAGGGTCTTGGATGCATTTGAAAAGAGAGCAGTCTAAAGGCACTTACCCCTTGAAATAAAAAAAGGTAGACAAATATATTCGTTTGTTTTAAATCCATGTTCATATCTCTCTCTGGTGTAGTCATCTGATTCATTCTTTGCCCTTTTATACTGACAAAAAGCTCTGCTCAGGAAGCTGGGATGGGGTTTGGTTGCAGCACCGAACTCTGGGTATGTCATGGATGAAGAACAGGACCCACCTTCATGCTGATACTGAGACTGTGATTTTCACTTGAGGCCATTGCTTTGGGTCCCACCAGTGTGTGAAACTGACTCAAATGTTCACTTTGATCCAAAGCACTGGCCCTTTTTACCATGCACAGGTGACGAAAATTTCATTTTTTATTTCTGTTTCTCAAAGGCCACTGTTACTTTGTGATGTTGGAAGCTGGTTTTCTTTTTCTGACCTCTTTGCCAGAGATGGGATATTTTATTTTATCACGAAGCACCTAGGACAATAATGATGGCAGTAACATTCACAGCAAATTTTACAGGTTCCAAATTGCTTTTGCAGATAGTTTGTCATGGTGGTTGCATCATTTCCCCACAGTGCCCACTCAGGAGCACGGTGTGATTTGCATTTCAAATTTGGTTGGAAGTTTAGGCCCCTGACACAATGGAAAGGCCCCTGACAAAATGGAAAGTTACTCGTCCAAAGAAAGGCTGGCTTTTGTGTTGGTGTTTTAATTTTTGCTCTTGTTGTTACAGTAATTTGAATAAAGCTGGCTCTGGCCTCCCAGCTTTCAGCTCTCAGGATTCTGGCCCCTGTGTGGATTTCCATGATACACTCACACACCTGATCACTCTCCAGGCTTCTTGTTGGTGTGAAGTGTCGCAGAGACACCACAAAGCCGCCCAAGATCACGCACGGGCCTTCAGAGGCTCATTCCTTCCCTGTGCTTCCTTTATCTGACATGCTACCTCCCTTTTCTTTTCATAATGCCTCTTGCATCCTTCCCCTCTTTTATTCATACCATTGCCATCCACACAGCCCAGGCTGCTTCCTTTGTGCTCCTGCTAAAGAGCATGTGCCCAGATGGACTGAACCGCTGAAGAAACGGGGCCTGATCCATGTGCTCAGACACACTTGTCCTTGACTCTAGGATGTACATTTTTCCCAGAAGCCAGGAAAATTTCAGTTTCCCATCGTGAAAGTCTCAAATCTGCTGTGAACTACAAAGTGGCCCATTCTCCGCAACCCAACAACCCCCCCCCCGCCGGCTTTCACGTACCATCTTTCCTCCCCTCTCTTACTTTCTCTCTGTGTCAAGCACTCTCCTTAGCCAGCTGCCTGTTTCCTTGTCTACTTGAGACCTGCTGGAGCTGATAGGGCCCTGGCAAGTTGCCTAAATTTATCCCTGTGGATTTCTGAACTCTCTTCGCTTCTGATGTTTTCCAGAGTTACAGAGCCACTCAATTGCAAACTCTTTCCTGTGCCTCATGCTGGTGGACTATTTCCCACTCTGCTCACTGCTTTCTACTGTGGTAGCTACAAGGAGTGTTTTGAGTGGTAGGACTGTGAGAGGAGCAATAGGAATCAGGCTTTTATAAAAAAAATATTTTTTGAAGTCTTCCCTTTAGTGCTATTGGCCAGATTACCACCCAATCAATAAGAGACAAGACTTTTTTTTTTTTTTTTTTGGTCTGGGCCATATTTACAGAAATAGCCATAGTGGGGCTCTGTAAAGAACCTTTAGAAAGTTGGCTGAATTTCAGTCATATAAATCATTATATCATACTTTTATTCTATTTTGGTTTATTGTAATTAACCCATTTTGTCTCAGAAACAGTCTCTCGCTTTTGTTTTCAACAATGAAGTGTGAGGAGTTCACATAATCTGGAAAGAGGAATAAATCAGATCCCGGAGCTCAGCATCTGAGTGAATGAATGTCCTGTGCTGCTTACCAGTATGGAGACATTTCCGTCACAAGCTGGAGAGGTCACACCAGGACTCACCTTCTCAGGAGTTGTATCTGGAAGTCAGCCCTTGGTATCCCTGTTTGGAAAGTAAGGGTTAAGAAGACAACCCATGATACCCTGGCCAGAATATTCTAATTTGGGGACCTTATGAGACCGAGGGCAATAATTGGCCAAATCTGGGATATTTATATTTGCCCTCATGGAGCACATGAATTGCATTTACTTTGTGTCAGGTGAATCCTGGCTTCGCTACTCCTAGCTATAGCTCTGCAAACCTGGCTGAGTGAGGTAACCTCTGTGAGTTTTATTTTCCTCACGGTGCAGGTGGCAGGGGTGGTGGTATGATAATGCAGGCAGCCATACAACTGTAGAATCAAATGAGGGAGTGCATTTGAAAGTACTTGATAAAGTGTAAAGCTTCATACTATATATATATATATATATATACCCACACATATATATAGCATTATGTTATTAACAAACTGTATAAATGTATTCATTTTTATTTAATCATATTTCAGTCATAGAGTTTGGTTATAAAGCATAACTATTTCATGTTTTTGTAAGCTTTGGTGAGTTTTTAGCTCTGCTTTAACCTGAGAGTTCTTTTTTAACCTGTAATTTATCTTGTACAGCGTTCTGCGAACTAGCTTAGTGAGGCCACGTGTACTAAAGAGGTCATTCTTCATTGGATCTCTATTTGTTACGAGTGGTTGATGAGCTATTCTTTGTTCTTTGAGTTCTAGGTGAATGCAGATGATTTTCATTGGTTTTTTATTACTTCAAAGTCATAAGCATCGAAGGAGTTCAAAAGTAAAGTTTATGCAATCAGTATAATATGAAGTTATTCATGCATACACTTCAACTCACCTTGTACAAATAAAACCTGAGTATTTATTGTTCTCACATAGTATTAAAGCTTGTTGTATTAATTTTCTGACAGATTCAAACCCATATATTTCCTTGAAATGCATTACATATTTTCTCCATTACCCACATTTCAAAAATTTTTAGGCTCTACCACTTCTGTCTCAAAGGCATTGTTACAAGGGGAAAAAATGTAGAATTATTGCAAAACGTACTTCCAGGAAATTCCTTATGCTTTTCAGTTAATAATATGTATTACCCCTTTGTATATTCATTTGATGAGAATTTAGATAGCCTGGATTTAGACAAAGTGTCTTTTTTACAACAGTGCTTAAAATTCAAAGATTTCATACATTCTTCTGGTAGCTCTCTAATAATGAAGTGTCATCACAGGTTTCCATTTCTAAGCCCAGTATGGGAGAGATTGTGTATGTTTTTGTCACATTAAGTTTACAACCTGGCAAACTACAACCAGAACAATGAATATGACCACTTCTATTATACTATGGTAAAAGGAAATACCCTTTGCCATGTCCACTTAAAAGTGGTTGACAATGGTCTCAAGTGTTCTTATACATCCAGTGCTAAAGGATGGACAGGGAAAAGGCTTTAGCCTTAGACAGACTTGGGGTGGAATTCTTGGTTTGTCACACTGAGGCCCAATTTCCTCATCTTTACAATTCACTGTAAGTGAAATACTGTATATGAAGCATCAATGCACACTGCCTACCAAAAAAAGGTGACACTTAACCAATGGTAGATTTTTCTTTCCTGAGAATTCCCAAAGAAATTGTTATTGTTAGCCCCAGGATGAAGATGAGAAAGTTGTGTTTATGTGTGAAGGAACAGCATCTGTGAGTAGGAAGGAGAATGAATCTTGAGTGGCACCTGCTGAGCTGGGTGACTGGCCATTCTAGAAGATACCATTCTCTCCCCTCCCCCAACCAGGTATGAAAGCTCCCTGTCTGGTCCCATGAGTACTACTGTTGATAGTTACTGATGCATTCTATGTGAGTACCATGTGATAGCAGTCAACTGTCCCTTTTGTTAACCAGGAAAACCAAGTGAGAACTAGCGTTCCATGCCCATTTATGTTCAAACTTCAGCTGAAAATAATCAAATGTAATAGCTTAATTTATAGAATTCATCGTGGTATGATTAGAATTCTCCTACTTCTTCAGAACTATGATCTAGCTCTTATTAGATCTAGTTGATCCAGGAAGCTCTGAAAAATAGTCTCATTATTGATCTTAGTGCTTAAAAGGAATCCTTTAATTTTCAAAGAAAAAAAAACTTTCTGAAAGTTCTAAGTTTTATTTACAATCTAGGGAGCCCTGGTTGTCCTCTTAGCCTTATGTAGTTGATAGTTCTTACTGTTCATTATTACAGAAAATTACATCCATAAGAGCAGTGTGATAGTGGGATGGGATGGCTTTCTCCATCAGTGTGGGAAAAATCTTCAAAAAAAAAAAAATTATTAAAGCTCTTTTGTTTTGGGTACATTCATTGTAAAAGGATGGATACTTCTCATTTTAAATTAAAAATACATATTTGAAGAACAATACAAATTTCTATTTTGATGAAATGTAACACAAAACAGAAGTTTTCTTTACTCCTTTTGAGATCACTGAACTAAATGGAATATTTTTGAAAGATACAATAGAATGACTAATTTGCTTGCACTTAGCTATATGGCAAGACTTCTTATACTCTTAAGTTTTGAAAACTAAGTATACACAGGATGAAAACTCTAGGTCTCTTTATTTTATGTGCCAACACCCTATAGAGTAAGGATGTTTGCATTAAATAACAATTCTATCAAATATGGCTATCAAATGATATTTAATTGTTGTACATACATCTATGTTCCCCAGTGGACTACACAGAGATTACATATTTCATATACTGTGTATTCTCAGTTCTAACTCAATATTAGGTATTTAATAGGATTTTAATTAATATCTGGTTTAAATAATTATGATGTGCTATAAATGTTGGTAAAGGGCACCATATATATTGATTAAGAAAAACTTTTATTAGGCAAGGGCTGGGGTGCCTGGGTGGCTGAGTGGGTTAAGTGTCTGCCTTCGGCTCAGGTCATGATCCCGGGGTCCTGGGATCACACCCCGCATTGGGCTCCCTGCTCAGCGGAGGGTCTGCTTCTCCCTCACCCTCTGCCTGCCACTCTGCCTACTTGTTCTCTCTCTCTGTGTCAAATAAATAAAATAGTAAAAAAAAAATAACTAGGCAAGGGCAGCATTTTCTTTGATATATACACCTAGAGGTGAATTGAGCTGAAAATTTAAAAATTTAAATTTAAAATTTAAAAATTTAAACTTAATTCATATTTGGAGTATTTATTTAGATAAGTTAAAATATATTTATATTTATAAATTCTCAGTTCAGTATTTCAGGAATAAAATAAAACGTAGTATGGACTATGTCTCTAGTATTTTAATAATGCTATCAAATAAGAATTAAAAATGTAGTTAGAAAAATACAATCCTGAAAACAAGTGTATGTGCATCATGATTATGAATCCAAGGGAGTTCCTGATTTTTCTTTTCATTGGGATGTTTAGAGATTACGTAGAAAATGTAAAAGATTATACATGGTCTATTTTTATACCAGAAGCAACTCTACCAAGTGAAAACTTAGAATTCTAATTTCAGTTGCCAGCTGGCTCTGCCTGACTGGGAGCATTTTTTGAGGTTTGAAACTTTTCTTCCAGTTTATACTGTAATGAATGGGAAAAGCTGTGATTTTTATTGAAGCCTCTGCTGTTTGTTGGAACAACTTTACACAAACGGAGTATTAGGCAGGCAGGATCAATCTCGAGCTTTCAGTTTGGGTTCAGTTCAGTTCAGACTCCCCACTGAGCAGGGAGCTTGATGTGGGACTCGATCCCAGGACCCTGGGATCATGACCTGAAAACTGGATTTGATCCAGTTCTAATAAATAAAATCTGAAGGCCATTTATTACAAGTTCTTTTGTACAGACTTTTAAGACTTATTTCATTATTCCTAAAGCACAAATTTATGAAACCAGGTTAAAATGGTGAATCAGATTCTAGATACCACAACTTCCTAAGTATTTTCTACATTTCATTTTACTTTAAGGCATTGAATAGGTGCTTTATATTTGGGGAAAGATAGATTTCAAAATTTACACCAAATATATGGTTCTTTGAATATACTGGTTAAGTTTTTTTTTTTAATTTTTTTTTTATTATTGTGTTATGTTAATCACCATACATTACATCATTAGTTTTTGATGTAGTGTTCTATGATTCATTATTTGCATATAACACCCAGTGCTCCATGCAGAACGTGCCCTCTTTAATACCCATCACCATACTGGTTAAGTTTTTAATAGTTGCTAATTAATATTGATAAATATAATTAAAGATTTTAAAAAGATTGTTATCCTCATATCTTCTTGAGTTGATTTGATGAAAACAGATGTAAAGCATAGGCTTATGATACAGTCCTAATAAAACAGAAAATATGACATGTAATAGATTTAAGGAAGAATAACTTATTATACGTTCGGTCAGTGGTACCAGTGCTTCTATTTTCTGTGACATCTATGTTTACCAGTATGTTTGAGACTTCTAGTTACCTGCTCAGTAGCCACTTTCATCTTTTAAAAATAGTAACAAATTCCTGACTTTTCTAGGCAGGAACGTGCTCCACTAAGAAACCATATTTCTCAATCTTCCTTATAGCTAGACGTGGCCAGTAACTTATTAATAAAATTTATTGGGTGGTTCTAAGGCTCCCTAACTGAAAATCAGATAATTGGCATGTTTTGTTTCCCTCTTTATTATTTTTTTTTAAAAAGGATTTTCTTTTTATTTATTTATTTATTTATTTGAGAGAAAGAATGAGAGACAGAGAGCATGAGAGGGAAGAGGATCAGAGGGAGAAGCAGACTCCCTGCTGAGCAGGGAGCCTGATGCGGGACTCGATCCTGGGACTCCAGGATCATGACCTGAGCTGAAGGCAGTCGCTTAACCAACTGAGCCACCCAGGCGCCCCTATTTTTTTTTTTAACACTTTATTTATTTATTTGACAGAGACACAGCGAGAGAGGAAACACAAGCAGGGGGAGTGGGAGAGGGAGAAGCAAGCCTCCCGCAGAGCAGGGAGCCCAACGCGGGGCTCGATCCCAGGACCCTGGGATCATGACCTGAGCCGAAGGCAGTTGCTTAATGACTGAGCTACCCAGACGCCCTTGTTTCTCTCTTAAAATTATCTCCCTCCTGCTACCTGCAAGTGCTAATGATGGTTGGAACTCCAGCAGTAATTTGGGCCAAGGAATGACTTTGAAAATGGAGGTCGTGTGTTTTATGTCATGGGAAAGTACAAGATCAGTTGTTCCCTCAGCTTGACTAAACTTTATTTATTTATTTTAAGATTTTATTTATTTATTTGTCGGAGAGAGAAAGAGAGAGAGGGAGAGAGAGAGAACACACAAGCAGGGAGAACATCAGGCCGAGGGAGAAGCAGACTCCCTGCTGAGCAGGGAGCTTGATGTGGGACTCGATCCCAGGACCCTGGGATCATGACCTGAGCCAAAGGCAGATGCTCAACCAACTGAGCCACCCAGGTGCCCCTAGACTAAACTTTAGATAGGTTTTTTCCCGACTATAGGACCATTGCATCCCTTTCCTTACAGCATTTACTTTAGAAAACTTTCAACTGTAAATTCTTTCTTTGGTCCACTGAGATATAAATCTTATCCCATTTCCATTGTCAGATTTACAAACCAGGAATGTTACTCTCAAGGACCAGGGAACAATCCCTTTAAAATGTAATAATCAAGACAGATATCTATCCTATCTCCCAATCTCTGTGGAAGGGAAGGCAGGGGTCTAACTAACTAGCTAACTAAGTTATAATTAGGAAACATAGATGACCTGATCACATTGACCAACTACCTCCCCCTTGCCCTTATGTCCTCTAGTACCTTCTGCTGGCTCACCCCTGTACTTAAAAATTGTCCTGTCTTTTGTTTCAGCAGAGTTGAGTTCAATCTCCCCTATTGGAATAATCTTGAATAAAATCTTCCTTGTCTGTTTAACTCTGTCCAGTGAAGTTTTTCTCTGACAGCCTAGAATATTTATTGTGTCAGGGGAGCTCATCTTTACAAAAGAATGTTAGTTAATAAGTGAAGAAGGAGTGATAGAATTAGATAGTTGCCATGTTGTGACTCTCAGTGTAATAACTGTTTAGCCAAAGATCATCAATGGATGCTGTAACCATTAGGTGAAAAGTTGTAAGGGAACAGGATATTTCAGCATGGTGCCAAACTAATGCTATTCAGGACACTTATAAATTGCAAAGGAACAATGCACCATTACAATAGAGAGATCTGGCAATTGTTGGAAGGTAGAGAGATTATAAAGTATCCTACCAACTGAGAAGGTGCTTTGAGACCAAAAATCAAAGCAGGCAACTCCATACAGTTTACACAGAGTTTTATTCAGGGTAACTTACTGACAGGAAAGATGAAGTGGATGGTGGATCAGACAGCTGTGCAGCTATTCTGTGCAAAGTCCGGACCTTAGTCTACAGATTTTATAGAGTGAGGGGACATGCAGAAGGACCCTGTAATGAGATCGAAGGGTTCACATGCACTTCAAAGGGTTTACATACACCTAATCGACAGCTAACATTTAATTAGATCTTATGGTGCTATCTGTGTATCAGGAAGGGGAAAGGCTGTCATCTTTAACAGATTCATAGGAGGACAAAGCAAGCCTCACCTCATCCCCACCTTGGTGTGGAGAGAGAGAATCCCAAGCAGGTTCCATGCTGATCTGACACTGGGCCAGATCCCACAACCCCAAGATCAGGATCTTCATGAGCTAAAATCAAGAGTTGGATGCTCAACAGCCACCCAGGCGCTCCAGTAACCTATTATTATTTTTTTAATGAAAATATCTTTCAGAAGGTAGAAAGACTAATTAGAAAAGTGAATATTTTCCTTTGATCTTCATAATTAGAATATGGTAGAGTCCAGAGATAAAAGGGGCCTGCATTTTTTGTGCTGCTTGTAATTGCTATATCTAGACTACAAAACTATGGATTTATTTTTATGTGATAAAGAAATGAACTTCTTTCTTACATAAGGCACTATAGCTTGGAGTTTCAATTATATGAAATTGAAATTGATATGAACAGTAAGTTTGGGAATCTAAATCATAGTCATCTAAATCAGCAAAAATTATAAGAACATTCTCTGCCACATTGAACAAACTCTGTTCTCCATTTAAGTGAGGCAAAGCCACTGCATGGAAGGAGTGGGTGGATAAAATCTACTTACACATATTTAAAACTGAACAGTCCAAAAATAATGCAGGTTTGTATATTGATCACATAATCAAAAAAACTAATTAGCATCACATGAAAAAAATATAATGAATAATAAATGAGTAGCTAGATGTCCTTGAAAACATAAAATCTTAGAAATATAAAAGAAACAAAAAGATTTTAAGCCCAACCTTCTCTTCCTACAAATACGAAAGCTATATTTCTAGGAAGTAGAGTGACTTCCCCAAGGTTATACAGCTCATTAGTAGAATAGTCGGCACTAAAACTCAAGCCTTCGTGTTCTCAACAGTGTTCTTTTTCCACTACCAGGTATAGATAACTGAAGAAGTGAACAAGTCCTAAAGGAGTTGAATCTACTTTAGACATTCTATTGAAGTAATAAAAAGAGACCATAAGTCAGAAGAATTTCCCTATGGCTTAGATGGCACTTGAATGGGATTTTGAAAATGAAGATAAAAATATTTTCAACATTGGCAGTAAATTAACTTTATTAGTTTTTTAAAGGCGAGTAGGTATTTGATGATACCTTTTCTACCCAATGATTACTTTCTCTGCTATTTATTTTCTGGGAACAAAATTCTCTGTCAAGGCTAACAAACTACTACTCAAATACCTCTAAAGGTCTTCCTTGCCTGTCTTCCTCCAATTTCATGTTCTTAATGCATGCATTGATAATGGATGGTTTAAATGTTATTACTTACTGTTTTGGGACTGTCAAGAATTTACCATTTGGGATAGGGTTTACCTTGGAATAGATATTGAAACAAAAATCAATCACATGTACTGTGACTTGAGAGCTTTCACTATTTACCAGACATTTGTATAGCATGGAAAATTTAATATAGAAGACAAGTGGGAGAAAACTGTCCATGCAGTGTGGCCCAAAGCAGCATCTCTCACTCCTTACACATTCCCCTGTCTTATAATTCTAGTGCCTTCAATCCAACATGTATAAGAACGACATTTCCAGCATCTTTTAAAATTGAGGTCTTAAAAAATGCATTATTACAAACAATCCACCATAAGAATGCTGCGTTACATATGCATAATTATGCAACTTACTTAGTAATTTAATTTGTACATTAATTCCTTAGTATTAAATATGTAACTATGTATAATTTTGTAGCATTTCCCTTAAATAATTAAGAGCTCTGTTAAGAGCTCAATTGGCCTCTCGTAACTTAATGGAGTTTTTAATTTTAATTTAATTAAAATTAATTTAATTTTAATTTTCCTGTTACTTATAAGAGGAATGGAATAGATCTATTTTGAGATGTATTTAGAACTATGTTCAAACGTTTCCATTCTGTTACACTGAGTAAAATGGTTGGGATTCCAATAGATAAGAGAATCAGAATCTCATAAAAGACAATTGTCAGGGCACCCCGGTGGCTCAGTCCATTAAGCTCCTGCCTTTGGCTCAGGTCATGATCTCAGGGTCCTGGGAGTGAGCCCGCATCAGGCTCCCTGCTCAGTGGGGAGCCTCTTCTCCCTCTCCCCCTGCCTCTCCCTCTGTCTCTCCCTCTGCCTCTCCCTCCGCTGGTGCTCTCTCTCACTCGCTCACTCTCCCTCTCTCAAATAAATAGATAAAATCTTTAAAAAAAGACAGTTTTCAAATTTATCTAATGTTTTCCTCCTTTCCTCCTCTGCACTTGATGTCCAAGCTATAGGCCACAAAAAAGGCATACAGATTGAGGGTTTTGAAGCTGGAAATACTATCAGGGAAAGAGGTTAGACATGGTTTCTTAAGATTAGTCCAAATTCACTTTTTTTCCATGGTATATGTTTTCATTTGCCTGTACTAACATGAGGATGTATCTTCAGAATGTCAGAATATACAAAATTATATATTTATTTATTTAAACTCTCAGATACTAATCACATTTATGAATAATTTCTAAGTTAGCAAAGCAAATTTTTGCTGACTGAGAAACAGTGATATTGCTTGGAAGTCAACAAGAGAGATGAAAAAATGTTATATATATATATTTTGAGAAAATAATATGAATTTTTTAGCTAAGAATATACACAAAAAGTTTTGTAAGCTGTAACTGTTTAAATACTTTTTTCAATGAAAGCTGGTGCAGCCACTCTGGAAAACAGTATGGAGGTTCCTCAAAAAGTTGAAAATAGAGCTACCCTACGACCCAGCAATTGCACTGCTGGGTATTTACCCCAAAGATACAAATGTAGTGATATGAGGGTCACATGCACCCCAATTTTTATAGAAGCAATGTCCACAATAGCCAAACTATGGAAAGAGTCTAGATGTCCATCAACAGATGAATGGATAAAGAAGATGTGGTATATATATACAATGGAATATTATGCAGCCATCAAAAAAATGAAATCTTGCCATTTCAACAATGTGTATGGAACTAGAGGGTATTATGCTAAGTGAAATAAGTCAATCAGAGAAAGACAAATATCATATGATCTCACCGATATGAGGAATTTGAGAAATAAGACAGAGGATTATAGGGTAAGGGAGGGAAAAATGAAAGACAAAACCAGAGAGGGAGACAAACCATAAGAGACTCTTAATCTCAGGAAACAAACTGAGGGTTGCTGGAGTGGAGGGGGTGGGAGAGATGGGGTGGCTGGGTGATGGACATTGGGAAGGGTATGTGCTATGGTGAGCGCTATGAATTGTGTAAGACTGATGAATCACAGACCTGTACCCCTGAAACAAATAATATATTATATGTTAATAAAAAATAATTTATTCAATATTTAACAAATATTATTTAAAATATTTTATTAAAATGTTAGATAAAATACTATTAAAATATTTTCAATTTAACTAATTTAAAATTCTTTTAATTTACATGAAAAGATTTCCTAAATGATAATTCCTTAATAATTTTTTTTTTTTTTTTAGATTTTATTTATTTATTTGAGAGAGAGAGAGCACATGAGAGGGGGGAGGGTCGGGAGGGTCAGAGGGAGAAGCAGACTCCCTGCCGAGCAGGGAGCCTGATGCGGGACTCGATCCAGGGACTCCAGGATCATGACCTGAGCCGTAGGCAGTCGCTTAACCAACCGAGCCACCCAGGCACCCTCCTTAATAATTTTTAATAGAATATGTAATGTTTGGGAACTCAAGGTTTGGAATTGGAGAGATCTGGATTTGAATCCTTAAAAGTGCTCTCTCCCTAAACCTCAGTCTCTTCAGTCTAACCCCAAAATAATAGCCTTGTGGAAATGTGGTTAGGGTTTTGTTTGTAAATTGAATGTTTACTAGGTATTTAACATAGATCTTGGAACATAGGCAGAACTCAAGAATGCTAACACATTGTTATTATTACTACCATTATCATTACTATTAGCAATACATGTATATTATCAAGTTTTGTATTCCAAGAGGTTGTTGATAGTGCGGGGGTCCTCATAGTGCTAAGATGTCCTCAGCCATGACAATTGTGCCTGCAGTCTTATTGTATTTTTCTTAATTTAATGACTTCTATTAACACACTCAGTGTTGTGGGGGCTATCATCCTTGTCCAGAGGTTTGTTTTTACTTTACTTAACTCCATTAACTGTATAATGCCTTTACAGTAAATGTCATGGTCTACTTTTTTCTCTGTGATAAAGAAATACATAAATGCTTCCATTTTTCATTTCCATATATTCTGTTTAGTACATTTGGAAATGTCAGAGCTAAGAGATTTTTGAAGTCAAATGGCATTAATGTGAAGGGAATCAATATGTCAAAATGATTTGGCTTCTCTTTGTTTTTATCTCAGGCATCAGAAGTTTTCAAGCAGTAAAAAATTCCAGGTTAAAGATGCTACATAAGAACTGAATTTCAGACATGTGACACTGAAGAGTTAAATGTGAATATTACCTCTGTGGGTGGGGATCAAAACCTTAGGCAAGTGGTGGTTTTGGCAATGAGAATATTCAATATAAATAAAGAAATATAGAAAAATATTATAGCTTAATAGATTCTTTTTCGGGTAGAGCAGGTTGCCCTGTTACATCTTTTCTATTATTAGCTGGAATGTGGCAAGGGCTTTTTAAATGTTTATACTAGCTCAATCCTAAATTCTTGAGTCAGAATGGCCAATTGTGACAAATTATACTCAATTACATGACTACTTGCCACCAGAGACTGAGCTAAATTGGATTTGTTATTAGAAACCAGAGCCAGTGCTTGGTAAGCCAACTGCTCTTCAAAATTTTGAAGGGCTGCAATGGGTTTAGTTTTTACTGTGGAATGTGTTCTCTGTAACTCTCTCTCTCTCTCTCAAATATATATATATATTTGCTCCTAGAAAGATAAAAATAATGCACATGGGGCAATGTGAGTTTAGATGGCCTGGAATTTGATGTTTGTTAATCCAGATCAGTGCAGTGGCACCCCAGAAAACTTGTCAAAAAACTAATACCAGTGAGTAAACCTGATACCTAATCCATCCTTGAAGAATTGGTATTATCTAAATATCACATTTGGCTAAAATTCGAAGTGATTCTTCCCTACAATAAAAATTGAATGTGGGGCACCTCAGTGGCTCAGTCGGTTAAAGCGTCTGACTTTGGTTCAGGTCATGATCTCAGAATCCTGGGATCCAGCCCTGCATCGGGCTCCCTGCTCAGCCCCTCCCCCCATTTATGCTCTCTCGGTCTCTCTCTCAAATAAATGAAATCTTTTTTAAAAAATTGAATGTGTCGTCAGGTCACCAGAATATTTATATTTTTTACATGTTTGCACTTAAGGGTAATTTCCAGGCTCAAAGATAGGGTCATAGCCAAACCAGTGTTTTGTTCTGAGCTGATTGTACGTTAAGTGGCTGGAGAAAGATGATTAAAAAAGGTCCCTTCTGCTAAAGGACAATAAATCTAGTCATAAATTAGTGGATTATTCTTCCTTCAGTGTTAAGATTGGAGAAGCTGAGTTGAGAGGGGATAGAGAGTAGCAACATTGTAAATACAGATGGATCATTCCTGAATATGAATGATACGTGATGTAATATTCTTAAGCATATCCTTTCAACTTCAGAAGAAATGCTTATTTGTTTAGGTGTGTGTTTGTTCTAATAAATGATCTTTGAAAAGGGGTTTTGGTAAAGCAGCATCTGAAAGTTTATAGTATTTTAGCAAGATTACATTGCTGCTTTTGATGCCCTATCATTCAGCCTAGAATTTCTAGAGTTATTAATGTTGAAGAAGTCAAAATTTCCCATACAGTCTTTGATCCCAAATGTCAAATGGTTGGTTTTGCAATTTTTTTTTTTTTTCTCCTAATGTTTTGCTTTCTTGGGAATGATGTTGGCAGCTATACAACCCATGTGGAATCCTGGGCCAGATGAATTGCCATCTGGATTCTAGAGGTAGGGAGAGATGTGGGATGAGAACAGGCAGTACTACTCTCTTTATCTCTGGAAGTTCTCAAGGATGAATATTTTCACAGTATACTACAACCAAAAGTCTAGGTTTAAACACATGATTTGGATGGGCTTTTGATTTATTACATTTGTCCCTGCCAGAAAATTTGATTCTCTATGTGGGAAGCCTAGATGAGGTAGACTTGGAGCCAGGTTTCAATTTAATATAAAATTCATCCAAGTCTTAGTTTGGATGAGAGAAGCTCTAAGAGAGAAGCCATTGTGTGGCTTTTTCCTTTAGGTTTATGCAAATTAATAATCCAGATTCTGTTCTCCTTCTTCTCCTTTTCAGGTCTGAGATTTGACCTTTGTGGATTTAAATGTCATTGCTTACTTATATAATCCTTTGTTATTTCTTAATACTTTTTTATAGCAAAGATGTTTAAGATTATTAATTGCTGAATTTCATATTATATAATTAGGTTTGCTTTGTATAGTTTGTCAATATATGACTATTTATTTAACTTGCTTTGAATTTTTTTCACTTAGTTTTGGTTCATTTTAAAAGTATTATTAATACAATATGTTTTTATAGAAAATTTTATAAATCGTAGAATTCTAAAGAAGAAACAAAATATCCAAAATATAATGCCCAGAGATAAATCATGGTTCGATATGTTCTTAATCATTTTTTTCTTCTTATTTATCACACACACACATGCCTATATACATACAGACGCACAATATTTGTTTCACACTAAGGGATCAAACTGCATAAACAGGTGTCTTGTTTCTGTTATTTCATTTTGTATCATGAACATTCCCCATTTGGTATCACAGACTATATTGTATCATAAATATGTCCTACATTTTATAATTATTTCTTGAAAATCCAGTTTTTGTTGCTGCATACAAAAGTTTTAACTTATATTTCCCCCTAGAATCTAAGGTAGCATTGACTGAAGTAACAGAGCTACAGTGGATTTTCTACCAGCTCAACAGCTTGTTACTACAGAAACTTGTTGGCTGTGTTAAAATTCTATTTAGGTGCTTTGAGATAATTTATAAATATTAAAATGCCAAAAATATGCTAAATAATTAAGAAATATAATTTCTAAGAGAATTTTTGATAATTTATAAGCTAATACATGCACCATATCTGGATTTACAGATTTGTGGATTTTCAGTAAATGACTCCTTATTGATTAAATTCAACTTAAATACTCATTCTTCCTAAAACAAACATTTACTGAGTGTCTACTATGTGCTAGGTGCTGTTCTATGCACTAGAAGTAAATCAGTGAGCAAGTTAAATTACCTGCCCTCATGTATTTAAGTGAAAAAAATAAACAAGTAAAAAAATAAGTATATATATTTATGGCAGGTGGACATAAGTGCTATAGAGATAAATAAAGCATGGAATATTTACTCAGACATAAAAAAAATGAAATCTTGCCATTTGCAATGATGTGGATGGAACTAGAGGGTATTATGCTAAGTGAAATAAGTCAATCAGAGAAAAACAATTATATGATTTCACTCATATGTGGAATTTAAGAAACAAAACAGAGGAGCAGAGGGGAGGGGAGGGAAAAATAAAACAAGATGAAATCAGAGAGGGAGACAAACCATAAGAGACTCTTAATCATAGGAAACACACTGAGGGTTGCTGGAGGGGAGAGAGATGTGGGGATGGGGAACTGGGTGATGGACATTAAGGAGAGCATGGGATGTAAGGAGCACTAGGTGTTATATAAGACTGATGAATCACTGAACTCTGCCTCTGAAACTAATAATATACTATATGTTAATTAATTGAATTTAAATTAAAAAAAATATCTTGTTGATAAAGCAAAAAAAAAAGATAAAGCAAAGTGAAAGGACTGATTTGATGGGGTACTTTTTGGGTAGGCCTATTTCAAGTTGGTTGGTCATTGAATACCTTTCAAGGAGGGGATATGGATATTTGACCAGGAGAACTGGTGTTGTCTGTGTTAGAAAATATAGACTGCTTTCTCTCCTTCATTAATCATACTTTTCTCCTATGGAGTAATTTTCCCAAGAGAGCAGTTGGCATATATTTTTTAAAAAAATCAAACAAATCCCCCAAATCCAAAGTCCAAAAAAAGAAAACCACAAACCTTTAATGTCTCCTTGGTATGTAGAGGATGAATTCTAAACCCTTCATTTCAGTGTGCAGGGCACTCAGTATTCTGGTACCTGCTTCTCTTGCAACCTCATCATTTACCTGTTCCCAAGATGTAACTTCCACGTCAAACACATAGATTTATTTCTTGACTATGAACATGTTATATTTCTTCTTCAGGCATTGCTTCTTTCTGTCTTTTGGGAATGTCTTCCTTTCTACTTTTCCAAATACCGATTTTTAAAGACTCAATTTCAACCCACTTTCTTAAATAATTACTTACTGAATTTAGATTTATGGAGAATAATTTTCTTTGATGGTTATTCTAGAGACATTTAAAAATATATTCCTTTAGCATTAGATAAATAAAACCTTTTCTTAAATATCCATAATCTGTTTTCTTATATTCTTAAACATAATAGTAAACGTCATTTAATCAGTCTTAGCAAAACTATGCTAATTTGTATCTTAGTAGCACTCATATCTTAATTGTTCATTTGATGGTAGTCAGTTTGTCTGTCTGTATAAATATTCATTCACCTTCACTCCCTGCATCTGTTCATCAATCCATCCATCCTTTCTTCTCCACCCATCCACCCACCCATCCATCATTCTTTCTATGCATCCATCCTTGTGCACATCCATTTATCCTTTCTTCTGCTCATCATTTATTTATCCATGAACTCATCAATTTACTTTAACTAATATACACACGGACACCCTACTTTGGATATGAAATATATTAGAAATAGCATTTATATTTTTTCTCTTTAAATATGTATTAACCTAGATATAATTACCATAGATGTCTGTGACTTGGCTTCTAATACGGTGACAGGTTCATATAATAAATGTTCAATGAATATTGGTAAAGAATAAAAATCCTAAGTGGAAAACATTAATGAAATGTTTGTGAAAGGACTTTGTCTGGAGTATCTATTTTTATTTAAATGAACGACTTAGGTCCTGTTGGTATTCAGAGGGAAGAATAGAACTTTTCTAGTTCTATGATTCAATGAGTCTCACAGTAGCTGGTAAAAACAGTACTAGTCACTTTACTTCTTTGTGCCTCTTTCAGCCCATTTATAAAATAGGGATACCTATCTTTCATCTCATCTCATAGAAAGATAGAAGGAAAAGATAGAAGGGTATTCCTAAGATACCCATTAGTTCTTTAGAATAGAGTAAGTAGGTGCTATAATACCTATTTAACCTCGCAGGAAATGCACTTTCCTAAGTTAGTGCTGTTCAAATTATTTTCTGCAAAGCCTAGGGATCCCTTTCCTTGAAGAATCTCCAAGGGCAACTAGGAGTGTGAGATAGGGGGTTGGGTTTGAGTGGGATATCCATTGTCACTTCAACCAGAACAAATACTCTTTGGTATGTTGTATGTATGCTTCCACAAAAGTTTGCCTCTGGAGAAATGCCTCAGTTTCCTCTTCTCTAAAATGGAAATAAATAGTAGTTCACATTCAAAAGGCTGTTATGTGGATTAAATGAATTTTTATAGGGAAAATGCTTGGAAATGTGTCTGGTATGTGGTGTTAGAGAAGGGTTAGCTGCCATTTTTATTATTTACACATCTTTATCTGACATTAAATCTCTTTAGCTTCATGTGCTTTTTTGATGTTTGCTACTAGAAAGTAAGCCCTGTGAGAACTGGGTGTGATTTTTGTTGTTGCTGCTCAGTGATTGTCCTAGGTTCCGAAGGCAATTGTGGCACATCGTAGACACTCAGTATTTGTTGAATGAATGAATCCTATTTTCTCTTTCCTTCCTGGCTAGCTCCTCCTCTCTCCCTGCTCTCATTACACCTTCTGATAGCCTTTTTTCCTTCTGATTTGATACTTCTGTTGTGTTACAGGCATGGCATCTAGATACATTGGGCTTCTGGAATTGTATGTAAAATAAAAATATTCTGCACTTGACTATAAACTTCATGACAATAGAGACCCTTTTTGCTAATAATTTTATGCCCACTGCTTGGTATAGTGTGTGGCCTACAGTAGAGCACACAATTCTTTTTGATGAATAAAAGAATGAATGTGTCAATAAATGAAAGAGAGTGAGAGTCTTCTTGGCTACTCAGAAACTGGGTTTTTAGCTATGTTTCCCAGAGGTATAGCTTTGAGATAGAAAGTTCCAGGTAGGAAAAATATTGTAACTACAAGATAATATTGTTATTCTGCATATTCTGCCATACATTGTGACAAATCACCACAGAAAAAAGTTTGGAACTTGGAACTTGTCTATTTTATTTCACCTTTCATTTTAAAGTTATTAAATATTCTAATTCCTAGCTTAGATAAAAGTAAAGAAGATTAAAATAGGTTACAGAGTATATAAAATGTTTGCTTTTCGAGTATCCCTAAAAGAAGAGAGTTATAAAATGTATGTGTGAATCCATCTGTTTTTGCAAATTAAGTTGATTTGACATCGTAAAAGCAGAGTGATTGTTTCAATTTACAGGGCCCAAAGACAGTAGTCACTCTCAGGGGAAAGTTCTTCACTTTACATGGCGCAGAGCCCAAGAATCTGCTAATTAGATACTTGACTCCTGAAGGCACATTTGATTTCTAAGTGCATGACGTTGTGTGGTCCCCCAGAATATTCAAGGCATCTTCAAAAAGCTGATGGGCTTTAGATCCTTCAGTGATTGATGCTTACAGTAATGTGGCTCCTCAGGAACAAAGGCTCATCCCATATATGAAACAATCCTGCTGAAGGACTCAGTTTATTCCAGGTCATTTTTGGTTTCCTTCAGTACTTTTCATTCACTTAGGAAGGTGGTTCCTGTGTCTCTACTCATAGCAATGTTTCCTGAGTTGTTTCTGAATATCTAGTCTAAAGGAATCATGAATAATTAAACCTAATAACACAATTCACAATTAAACCTAAAAAATCTGGTCCTGAATTATTTGTGCTTGAAAGCATTCCACCCAGGTTTCTGAAGAGATGAGATAAATGGTTAATTTAAAAACTTTGAATGCGTAAGTGAATTTCAGTTCTCTGAGAATATTTTTCATATATTCTCCATACGTGTACATTTACTATGAAATGTAAGAGTTAAATTCATTTGTGAGAAAAATATAATGAATATTTTGTCCAGGACCTATATCCTTTGTCAAAGTAAAGTTATTTAAAGGCTGAAGGATGCTGGGAATATGCTGTCAGAGAGAAGAATCTTGGGAATATAACATGAGAGAGGGATGCTATGAACACCCTTCCAAGAGATGGATCCGGGGAACACCTATTAGAGTGAGGGATCCCAGAAACACACTTAGAGAGAGCTGCCTCTTCTCAGAGCACCAGGGCCTGGTACTGCCTATCCATGGAGTCCTTACTCAGAAGTTTAAGTGTCTGAAGGGAAGATCCTGAGATTTTTTATAGCATTAAATACTTCCCTGAGAAGTTTAAGTGTGATTGACTTTTAATCTTATACTTAATTAAAGTTCATATTGTCTTGGGGCACCTGGGTGCCTCAGTTGGTTAAGTGTCTGTCTTCGGCTCAGGTCGTGATCCCCGGGGGACCTAGGATCGAGCCCCGCATCAGGCCCCCTGCTCGGTGGCGAGCCTGCTTCTTCCTCTCCCTCTGCCTGCCTCTCCCCCTGCTTGCGCTTGCTCTCTTTCAAATAAATAAATAAATAAAATCTTTAAAAAAAAATAAAGTTCATATTGTCTTTGGGTAAAAAACAAATGAACAAACAAAAGAACTAGCTACTTTACCAGCAAGATGATTTTATTTGGGAATAGCAGACCATTGCAATTTGGGACAAGAAAATTATGGTGAGCCACAGGCAAGTTTAGAGATTGGAGAGGGGATTGCTTTTATAAGGGAAAGGAGGAAGCTCGGAGGGGCTGTTACAGCTTCTCATTGGCTGAGTGTGGGTTTCTCATTGGCTGGGCTGTTGCTGGGCAAGGAGAAATTCTTCATTCCTCCGCTGGGGTATGTAAAGGAAGCTTTTGTTTGCTGGGGAATGCAAAGTATACTTCTCACAGCAAGTGGTAATGCATGAAAGCTCCCTCTCCAGGCCTTTCTGACCCCATTTTTAATGAGATTTCTTGGTTTATTTTTACAATAGCCAGGTTAAAAAAAAAAGTTATCTAGAGGGATCAAGTGCAATGGAGAGAATCTGGAATCCTAGATTTATTTCTTTTCCTCCACTGATCAACTTTTTATCTCTAGTAAAACACTTAATCTCTTTTATCCCAGATTTCAAATAAAAATGATATCTTTCTTATTTTTGCCATAGTCTATTGGGGAGGAGCAAATCAGAAAAAATGATTATGTCAATTATTCCAAAATGCTATAAAAATACAGTCATTTTTTCAGGAATATCCTCACCCTACTGACTCTCCATGAACCTTGCAATACAGAATAACAACAATCCTTGTAAAAATATGAATTGTTTGCTTCTATCCTTGAAGCTGCACTGACACCTGTTAGATAAAAGTGCAGGACACACAGGTGAGGAATGAAAGGTGATGGTTCAGTATGGTGACTTTCAAATTTTGGGGGTACAGAATCCTTTGTCAAACATTTTTTGAGGAAGTCAAATATATTCTACAATAAACAAAGCTGTTTTTGCTGGAGGGGCAAGGCAGGCATTCGCGTGCCCCAATTAGTCTCTTGCTACCTTGCTACTGAATTCAGTTTGAAAACTGCAGAGTCTGAAGAAAGGGCCCAAAGTTACAAAGCCACTCTGAAGGGCAAGTCACAGCCGCATGGCCAGGACAGGACTCTGCCTCCTTTACCTGACAAATCATATTTACTGACCCAGCTGCAGGGTTTCTATTGTGCTCCCAGATACCAGATCTCGAAGTGCAAAATAAAATAACTCAGAACCACCGTTGGGTATGGCAACATTAGAATTTAATATTTCAGTCAGGAGTAACTGAACAATCATCCAATCTGGTGGTTTTCAGACTGTCCAGGAGGAGCTCCTTCAGGGCCATGTGAGGGTTGGGGAGAGATTGGCATGGGGACTGCAATGACCTAGACCTGTTGTATAGTTGGTATTCTTGGTAAGACATCAGCTGAAGAGTAGATTCTCCCGACTGATGAAAAACCACTGGTATAACCGGCTGCCTCTGTTGCCAGGTAAGGCCGTGGGGTTCCAGCAGGTTATTGACCGGCCAGGGTGACAGGCTTACCGAGGCACAGCTAGCTCTGGAGCCATCCAGGCGGCTGCACTCTCACTTCGCTGCCCTTTCAACTATGTTCAGACTAGAAATAAGAAATTTGGTCACTTTTAAAACCATTTTCCTTTTTATCTTCAGTTTCTAAGGGCTGGCTAGGGATACCAAAATTAAAAGACTTCATTTTTCTGGCTAACATGTACACTTTTCCTAAAGGAGAAGTAAATGTAAAGAGAAGATGAAAGATGCCAGATTTGGGAAAGATGCTAAGTTGTAGATGTAATGGGACCAAAAATATTCTACTTTAGCATTGGCTCAACTTCCAGTTCTGTTTCCTGGCAGCTGCTTTTTGAGTAATTTTTTCTTTTTCCAGATCACATCTATAAAGGTTTTCATCCCTGAGGTACCACTCTTCCTAATATTAAGCAACAACAATAATAGCTATTATTTGGGGAGAGGTTAGATAATAGCTAAGGGCTACGTGTGTATTTTCTCGTGTTCCTGTCTTATAAAACATCCTGGAGGTAAATATGATTACTCAAGTTTTAGAGATGAGGAATCTCAGACCCTGCCAGCTTCATGAGCTTTCCTAAGTTCTGGTGGCTAGAAAGTTGGAGAGCCTGGACTCAAACCCAGGGGTCTGCCCTCAACACCTGGGCTCTTAGCTATGTTGCTGTACTGCCAAATTCTTTGTCCTAGTAAGAAAGAGAATCCTCAGCAGACAACTAAACCAAAATCCTCTTGAATTATTTTTAAGATAAATACTACACTACTAGATTCTTACAATATTTATTTCATTGTGGCTTAAATAATTTTTGAAAAAGAAGCTGAATGACTGTAGGAAATATAGAGCAGATCCTTAGGTATGTGCAGGTGGTGGGGTTTTGGAGTTTTGGTTCAGTGGGGTGGAGTCAGAGCTGACAACCAAGAAAGAATTCTTGAGACGTCTTTGGTGCAAAATGGTTTATTAAAGCATGCGGATAGGACCCGTGGCAGAAAGAGCTGCTGGACCGGGGTTGTGAGGGGTGGCTGATTATACACTATGGGGTTAGGGGAGGTAAGGAAAAAGGGAGGTTTCGAGAAAGATCTTTCATATGTTAAAGAAGATTCGGGGATACCAGAGGCCTTGCCATTGTCAAGTTAAGGTTGTTTTCCCTCTAGCAAGGCATTAACATGAAGATAGTTGGGAACTTATGGAGGAACATTACACTCTGCCCGCTGCAGGTATCTGTCATTGGGTTGCAGGTTGTAAGGACATTTCGTTGTATCTACATTTCCTTCTGGAAGCTAGGCCATTGATAGAAATGCTTTGTTCTTGTAAATTGCTAAGACATTTGTAAACTGAGGGAGACTCAGGTCTTGTGGGATTGTGATCTCTACAAGTTAACTATTTGTTTTTCCTATCCTTAGCTTTAGGGCAGCCAGGAGTGCCTGAGGAATGTCACACATATCCCATGGGGGGTGGGTTGTGGGGTGTCAGCTTCTGCTTTTTCCTCAACTTGCCTTCTGTTCCCTCATCACAGGGATCATTAAGGGTTGGTAGTTGTGAAAACTGAGTCCGCGTGCTAGTGCAAATTGGCACATGGGATCCCTGTTCTGCCTGACAGGAACATTAATCAGACGAGAAGAGTAAGAAACATGATAAATATTCAGGAGCCCATGGAAACTCCAGCATTCCCCTGATACCAGCTACAACTTTGCCATTGTATTTGCAAACTAAACTTCCCCTACTAATTATGATATTTGATTCTCACAACTTTTTACATGAATTAAGCTAAGTACCATCACCACCACAATAATAAACCCTGGGAAGTAGTTGAGATAATCAGTGGATTGAGAGTCTTGCATTTGAGGAAGTACCCAAATGATATACCACTATCTTATAAGGTTCTGGCACTTTTTTTTACAAACATAATATGGAATATGTGTACAAGACATACTAAAATAACACATGCTTGCTACCTTCTGTCCTTCAGGAAGAATGATATTTTCATTACCATTCTTAATCTCATTAAAATTTTATTAGTGTTCAATCTCGAATAAAGGACTGTAATATCCCAATCTCTATTTCTTAAACAATTGTATTCTAGAAAATATATGTTTACCAAAAATCAAGAAGATAAAGAATGATTGAGTAAGTGGTAGAAGATGAATACCTATAATTCCCTTACTTGAATGTGATTAAATATAGCATTATTATAACAATTAACATTGAATGTTATAACATTAACATTAATTGATTCTATCCTTTCTTTGACAAATACATGAATAATATACCATATTAATTACTGAGCCAGTGGACCAAGACAAGAGAAGCAACTGCCACCCACATATCCTGACTTTCAGTGTCATTCATGAGCATTTGAAAATAGCTGATATTCTACCTCCCATAATGGCTGACCGGTCCAAATCTACCTAGCACACTTCAGCATAGAATAGATACCGACTTTTCAGTTTGAGTGTGTAGCTTTCTCATCAAGCTATTCCTTATACTCATCGAATAATATTATTTCATGAAGTATTGTTAAAGTTGAACTTGTTTCTAAAACTATAGAAGGGTGGAACTTTTTTATAGGCGAGACGACATCATAGAAAATGTCACCAAAGCTGCTATTTTGTAATCAGTGTGCTTCATTACTGATTAAAACATGCTTTGGGGCGCCTGGGCGGCTCAGTTGTTAAGTGTCTGCCTTCAGCTCAGGTCATGCCCAGGGTCCTGGGTTCGAGCCCCGCATCGGGCTCCCTGCTCCACGGGAAGCCTACTTCTCCCTCTCCCACTCCCCCTGCTTGTGTTCCCTCTCTCGCTGTGTCTCTCTCTGTCAAATAAATAAATAAAATCTTAAAAAAAAATGCCTACTTTGGATGGTCAGGAGATGGTCTTTAAAAATCAGGCTTGATTTCAATGTAATAGTTGGCCAGATTCAGTATTTCATTAATATAAGAAGTATGGACAAAAAGTTAATATTCTGAAAAAGATTTTGTTATTGATTGGAGAATCAAATCATTAGGTGCCTGCCTAGCTGTATGGCTGCCTTTCTGTTGTCCTTATAACAAGAGCAGTTACATGAAGAGCACAGTGACTTACTCATGGCAAGTGCCCCAGATGCTAGTGATGATGGCAATGTAAGGTCAGCTCCGCACAGTCATCTCGTGCATTTTCTATTTCTGTGACATGTGTGGCTGAAGATACAAATGATTTCCACAAGGAAACATACCACTCATGTGAGAGGTGAAACATGAATTTTGATTGACTGCATGGTCCCAAAGTATTCCATAATGTGTTTCATTATCTCTAAAGTAGTTCCAGGTATAAAAGCAAACCTAGGCCTTTCCAGCATGTAGAATGACTGAAGAAACACTCATACCCTGCTGGTATAAATCGGTATAATCTCTTTGGAAAACTTTTGGCAATATCTAGTAAAGCTCAAAATATACATAAAACATGACCCAGCAGTTTCACCCCTAGATACATGCCCTACTCAAGTGTGTATGCATGTGTATATATATTTCTCTTTCTTTTCTTTTTACCTCATGACATCTACTAGCATAGCTCCAACCTGGAAACTACCCAGATACCCATTAACAGTAAGATGGATGAATACATTCAGGTATATTCACACAATGGAGGGCAGTAAGAGTGATTGGACTACAAGTACACAATAATTAGAGTAAATCTCAAACATGATATTGAATGAAAGAAGCCAGGCATAGAAGAAAACATACTGTAATTAATGTCCCCTTTTTATAAAATACAAAACCAGTCATTACTTTATGCTATTAGAAGTCAGGATAGTTACTCTGGGGGAATAGTGACTGGAAATAGTGACTCTGAAGGAGCTCTCTTGGGTTCCTTAATCTGAGTAGCAGCAGTATCATGAGTGTGTTTAGTTGTAACAATTCAAGTTGACACTTGTGTGATCTTTCATTAGGTGTATCACGTTCTGATGTTAAAAACAATGATCACAACAACAGGCTGTTATTTTATCATGAACAATTTTCATCTTGTTCTCTATAGATATTACTGGGTGAACACCATGTCAATGATTCTGAAGTCTCTCAAACTTACTGCATTGAAAAAGGAAAGTTTGGTTTTACCAATCAGAAAGTTGATTAAGTAATTATTTGAATATTACCTGAGGTTTGACCTGTAATTTTTTCTGCTACCATGTTTATTTGGTTGTTATAGCCCATCAGATGTTGAGATAACTTAAAAACAAACAAACAAACAAACAAACAAACTACTGGTCAGTCTATGCAGCTGAGGATTTTATCTACTATTCCATGGGAAGCATGCAGTGTTCCTGCTTAAGTCTGAGTCAAGGAGGTAAAGGTTAGTAGGATTCTACAGATGATATCTGCTCTACATTATAATACCATGTCTGTCTTCTCCCAATTCCACCCTTCTCCTGCACCAATGCCAACCCTCTTGGGCAATTACCAGTAAAACCTTCATAAAACACAAATCTGTGAGCACATCACTCTCTTGCTTAAAATCATCCGGTGGTTGCCTGTGTTCAGGTGTCTATCCACTTTGACCACATTTCTGTCCCTTTACTCCTTGTTCACTCCCTGTAGTCATACTGACATTTATTTTTGGTCTCTTGAACTAGCCATGCTGGCTCCCACCTTTAGGACGATACACTAAGGGCCTGAGAATGCACTTTTTTCAGGTCTCTCTAGGCCTTCTTCTCATTCAAGGCTCTGTGGGTAGTTGCCCTCCCTGGAGAGATCTTCCCTGACTTCAGAGTTTCCAATAGCAGCCTATCTCCCTGTGGCACTCTCATCTTTTACATGCTTTTAAAAAATACTAGATAAAATCATCAGCTATACTGGGTAGGATTATTCTTTGTCTTTCCCTTAATTATATTCCTATTCATGAGACGCAGTAACAGACCTTGAGCAAAAGTACTCCCAGACAGAGCAACCTGTATGCCATTAGCTGAGAGCTAATGGAAAAAGAAGAGTCAAGAGCCAGTACATAAACCCAGCCAGAGGTTAAGCTCTGGGGGAGAATATTAGATCCCCATTAAAATTGGGGAAATGTGGTTGATTGAAAAAAAAAATTACTTTCCATAGAAAGCATTCTGTCAAATTTACCTCATTTCTCGCTGAGTATTCCCCTAGAAATGTTTCAGACATTTAAAAAATGCAGAGAATATAAAAAGCAATTGCCTTAGTGTCTTGTCTTCGCATCATGCTTTGTATGTATTGACTATTTAGCATTAATTGACTGGATGACCAGTTGCATTCTTTGTTTTGGGTTTGTTTGTGTTTGATAAAATGTGTCATATTAAATGACTGGTTTACCCAAAGGGATAGAGTGAACCTGTGCCAGGATCAGATGTCCTGCCTTCTTCTATTTATGTAAGCTGTGTCTTCAAGTTACAGTCGCTGAACTCTGGGACTCTGCTCTGCTTATAAATAAATACCTTTAACACAAATTTTTCATCATGTCTGGCTGTTTATAGTCAAATATAGAAGTATTGGTTGGATAACGCATAAGTAAAATACCATTGTGTATGAAGTAAATGGCCACCTTCGTAGCATGCGATGGTGGTGCTGAGTATTTGCCCTGGGCATTGTTAGGTGCTTAGAAATAAACTTTTGGGTTAAGGAAATGCATGGCACTATGCTGCTTCAAGTATCACCTTGGGCTATACCTGATCCTGGCCAGTCAGCATAGGCTTACCCTATCCCTTTGTGTAAACCGGTCATTTAATACGACATATTTTATCAGTACTTGCAAACCAAAAACAAAGAATACAATTGGTCATCTAGACAATCAATGCTGAACAGTCAGTGCTAACAAAGCATGATTTTTTTGCTGGTCACTTGCAGGACAGAGGTCACTCTCAGGTCAGACTGTCCTCAGCAGAATGCTACTTTCTCTCGATGCATGCTAACAGACGGTGAATACAGACTGGCTACAGGTTTCATTATTGTCTCATCCATACCACCACACACAGAAGAATGGGTGCATTAGGCTTTCCTGAATGGTTGTGGTAAAAATAACAGCTGTCATTTGTGTAGTGAATTATCATGTACCATTTTTAAGAATTTTATATCCATTTTCTGTTTTAAGGGTTTTACGTCTGTTATTTAATTCCCAAAACAACCCTGTGAATAAGTACTATTGTTATTGCAATGTTGTAGTTGAGGAAAGGTAGGCAGAGAAAGGTTAATATCTCTAATATCTCTTCTAAGCTTCCAGCAATTTTTTTTTAAAGATTTTTATTCATTTATTTAGAGAGAGAGAGAACAAGAGAGAGCACAAGCCCAGGGGAGAGGCAGAGGCAGAGGGAGAAGCAGACTCTCCACTGAGCAGGGAACCTGATGTGGGACTTTAATCCCAGGACCCTGGGATCATGACCTGAGCTGAAGGCAGATGCTTAACTGACTGAGCTACCCAGGTGCCCCATCTTCCAGCAATTTTAAGATGGTTCTCAAGGTTGCTGCTCCCTAGTGTACATGCCCTATATAATCTGCTCCCCTTGAGTAATATCATGTGATGGGATATCACTCCCATTATGTTATGTTAAATGGCAGAAGAGACTTTCCATATGTAATTAAGGTTCCTAATCAATTGACTTTGAGTTAATAAAAAATAAAATTATCCTAGGTGGTCCTAACCTAATTAAGTGAGCCCTAGAAAGAGGTCCAAGATATTCAAGGCAGCAGAGATTTTCCTGCTAGCCTTGAAAGAGCAAACTGCAATGTTGTAGAGAGGCCATGCCCCCACATGGAAAGGAATGGCCTCTCAGAGCGGAGAATGGTCTCTATTTGACAACTCTAAAAAGAAAACAGAAAGCTAAAAAGAAAACCTGCATCTTACAACTTTAATGAACTAAATCAACCAACAACTATATGAACTTGGAAGAGGATCCCGTAATCCAGGAAGGAATGCAGCCAGGCCCACGCATTGATTTTAGCTGTAAGACCCTGGGCAGACTGCCGTGATATGAGCCGTGATGTGCCTGGTCTTCTGACTTACAGAACTGTGAGAAAATAAATGGACGTTGCTTGATGGACCTAAGTTTGGGGTAATTTGTTTTGCAGCAATAGCATATATGACTTTTCCTGTACGATGGGGTAGTTTAGGGCTTCATGAGACAGGCTCTTAATAAATGACTCATTTTTTTTTTTTAATTAAATTTTTTTAAAAGATTTTTTTTTTTTTTTTTTAATTTATTTGACAGAGAGATAGACAGCGAGAGAGGGAACACAAGCAGGTGGAGCGGGAGAGGGAGAAGCAGGCTTCCCGCTGAGCAGGGAGCCCAATGCGGGACTCGATCCCAGGACCCCGGGATCATGACCTGAGCCAAAGGCAGATGCTTAACGACTGAGCCACCCAGGCGCCCCTAAATGACTCATTTCTTAATCTTGCTTTTCTGTACTCCTGACTGGAGCTCTCTATAAAAGTACCGAAAAGTAATTTTCTGAGACAGTATATTCTAAAAATTTAAGGAGGAAGAACATATTTTTTTAACCATAATATAGCACGAAAACCTGCCTCTCTACAGTGCAATCAGTGCTCACATTATTATGCAGCAGTTGAGTCCCCTGCTTGGTAATTGTGCCCCTTGGGTTCTAGCTGAGTCATATGCCTCCTAAAAGCCACTGTCACACTGTCATAGCTACACAAGTACCTTGAAAGAAACTTTAAAATAATTACCTGTAAATCATTAAGTTCATTAGCAAAGATTCATACTTCTGCCCATTCTGTTTGTGGGGCTTGGGGTGGGGAGGGAAGTTGAGTTTATTTCAGTTGGTAGCATCATATATGTTATTGCCAATCTCTGTGCACTTCTATGCATACATACATAAAGATATGTTGACCTTTATCATCCCACTGTGAATTAGGTTAAGGTTTTGATTATGTTTCAATATTACTTGGGCCTTAACCATTCCTTATAAAAGCAAGCAATATTTGAGTCTAAAATTCTGCCTACTACTAATCGTGGGAAGCTCAGTACACCGATGGAGCTGAAAAACAGTATTTTCTTTGGCTTTTGGACTACTAGCTTTTGAAGTACTGTATCAGGTGGGACATTTCCCTAACAGAGAAATGTTTGGGAAATTAGCATGGGCTGTGTATGTGTTTTGTTCAGATTTGCTTTGTTTTAGGGGCTCTGTTTTGAATCAGCTCCAGGAAGATGAAAAGCCAAGTGTGGTCTTGTTTATTGAGTGAAACACACAGCTGTGCATCAAGCCCGAGGATGTGGGGTGGGGAGAGATTGAGCAGCTATGGAGTGAGCTGCCAGGTAGGAGCTAAGGAGACTGCCTCGTTGGGGCTGGTCCCAGTGCCGAGAGCCTGAGGAAGGTGAGGTTAGGGAAAGTGCCAAGACTCCAGTGAGAGAGGAGCTCAGCTACAGCTCTATCCAAGTCACAAAATAAATCGAAATTTTAAAACAAACGCACTCTCTTTTGTTTAGGAATGGGTTCTGATGCATGCAAAGGATATTTGCATGGACAATTTTCCTGTGAAAGTAGCCCCAAGATATTTCCATCATTGGAGATGCAAAACCTTCAGGTGTTTTCAGGAGGGGCGGTAGAAGAGATGAGCACAGGGCCTGGCACAGGGCAGGTACTTAAATAAAGAGTTTTTGGACAAATAGCCGAGTGATTAGCCTAAGGCCTTCTCATGCTTTGTCTCAGTTTGTGGTAGGTTGAAAGGAGTTATGCTTCTCAGTACAAAGTTTCTGTGTTTTGACGAGGACCCAAAAAAACCAAAAGCCTGATGTTTTGTCAAATTGTGTGCTTACCGTGAATAGGACTTAATGGGGGAAACAGAGCGAGGATGAGAAAAGGCCATTCACACAAGTGCAGCTTTGTGACTAGAACACACAGCGGAAAAGCAACGGGCTCTTTGGGAGATAACAGACCACTTAGCAAGGCAGTTGAGTATAGCTGGAGGCTGTCACAGAGGAGGTGAAAACATACAGGAAAAAAGATGGTGGAAATGCTGGCAACTCCTGAATGAGCAAAGCGCTGGCAGCTCCGTGCAAGCAGAGCCTCAGACTGGTGGGGCTGCTCGGAAGGTGTGTGCAGGGAGGGGTGCAGCCTGTCCTGGGGAAGAGCCATAGGAGGCTGCAGCCCTCCCTGGCGGAAGGAGTCCCTGGCGCCAGACTTACTTTAATTTTTTCGCAAGTAGAGCTGAAAGAGCTCCAATTGCCTGAGCGAGCATGGGCGGAGGGCTCTATCCTTCACTTCAGAAGGTTCTATCTCTACTCTTGTGTTTCTGGTTCCCCTTGCCTAGAAAGAAAAATTACGTATGTACCAGATTATTTGCACATTATACCAGCATAATTCCTCTATTTTCCAACCGTGTGTGAGCTAATTGGTGTTGGCAAAACATGCTCTATAGTAGAACAAACTTTTAGTGACTTGGAATTTTGCAAAGAATGAATCAGACCCTAAACTATTAGATATATGGGAATCCTAGTAGCCATCTAACAAGTCCTAGTTTACAAATGAGGCAACAGGATTAGAGAAATTGCATGCTCAGTGCAAGGACCCTATAGTAATTTAATTCTTACCAAATTAAAAAAAAAAAGCTGTAAGACTGGGGGAACTTTGTAAATTTATGTTGGGTGAGAGAAATAAAATGGAATGTTAAGAAAACCTCTAATTAAATGAATTTATTTCAAAAGGAATTAATAATTGCTATTATGTACAAATATTTTGCTTTTCTTGGTGGCTTTATGGACTACTGAAATAAAAGATTGCACTGGACAAAGTTAAACAGGCAGGGAGGACTTTATTCAAGATTATTTCAGTATGGAACAAAGGCTAAAACTTAGTCTGAACTCAACTCCATGGAAATAAAGGGCTGGAGAGGAGAGAGCCACCTGTATTTGCTAATTGGCCTCATCCAGAGGAAAAGTAAACTGGGAGATAGAGGTGCTATCTTCCTTGATGATTACCTTCCCAAAGGTGATTCCCAGATCCTTGAGTAAGATAGTCCTGGATTGTAAAACTGGCTAGAAACGTTTACAAAGATTTACCTCTCAAAGGGTCAGAGAAAGAACTTACAAGTTTTCTAAAATAAATAATCTGAGGAACGGGAGGTCAGAAGTCTATAGAGTCAGGAGAGCCTGTCTAAAGTTTTGTCAAACTGAAGGAAACATTGAAGCCATTTTGGTCAGCTTTTTGCAACTACCAGTTCTCTCTATGACCCAATGTTAACTGACCTTTTTGGGACTGTCATATATTCTCATTGTTTAATTATTCTGGCTCCTTCTTCAATATTAGGTGTAATAGGGCATGTATTTATCTGTTACATTAAAGGGACTTGAAACTGTCACAGTTTGCTGGCAGGAGGGCAAATAATATAATCCTTTATTAGGACAGTTTCTCCATATGCATCAGAAGCTTGAAAAACCTTCATACTCTTAGGCTTTTTAATTCCACTCTAAGGAATAGCCCTAAATAAATAGAGATGTCCTCAAATATGTGCGCATGAGTTTAATGATTGCAGTATTTGTTATAACAGTGAAAACCTGGAAATAACTCATAGGTTCACAAATAGGAGATAGCTCAAAGGAAAAAAAAAAAAGCAAAAAAATAAATTAAATTCACATTCATATTATTGATGTCTGCAGGCTGGGTCCAGGAACCCAGAGAGGGTCCTGCAGGGCCAGCCAAGAAGGTCCTTGACTTTGAGCAGGATGGAAATCAAACTCGAGCCAGCAGGATGTGAGAGCAGAATTTTCTGTAGAAATAGAGCAGATACAGATGGAGCGCCTGGGAGACTGGGAAAGGAAAGGAGCGTGAGTCTCATCTTTGTTCAGGGCCTGGGGTTTTTACTGAGGATGGTGGTCTGGTGTATGTGTCCCCACAGGCATCCAGGAACTGGTTAGAAAAGATGAGGGCCCAGGTGTTATTCCTTGGAGCTAGGGGGCCTTGGTATTGAGATATCTAGAGCTGGTGGTCTGGAAAATGCATATGATAGCTGTGTCCAGTCATTCTCACCTGGGGCTTCCTTAGATGTTATCTATTTTAAAGAAATCATTAAATCCTTATTCCTTACAAGGAGAACATAAACTATTTGCATTACAAAGCATGTGTAAAGTAGGGTGGAGGTGTAGGTCTGAGCAAGAATAGAAGCAGGAAAAGGAGGAAAAAGCAGATTTTTATGGAGTTCTTCAGTTTTCCTGTCTCATTATTATGGAATTCTTTGCAGCTATGAAAAATGGAAAGTAGAAAAGTACTTGAAAACATGTTGATATACTTTTTTTTTTTTTTTTTTTTTAAAGATTTTTTATTTATTTATTTGACAGAGAGAGACACAGCGAGAGAGGGAATACAAGCAGGGGGAGCGGGAGAGGGAGAAGCAGGCTTCCCGCGGAGCAGGGAGCCCGATGCGGGGCTCGATCCCAGGACCCTGGGATCATGACCTGAGCCGAAGGCAGACGCTTAACGACTGAGCCACCCAGGCGCCCCTATGTTGATATACTTTAAATAAAAAAGAAGAGCATTTCTTCAGTGTTGTGTATTTATATGTAAATATATAATATATTCTGTGATAATATCATATGGAATTTATAATATAATCTACTTCCTGGAAGTTTATATTCTCATGGTTACTTCCTCTTCAGATCTGTTCTATATAGAACCCTAATGTCTTGCCTTGTGCTGTCCTTTATTTCACTCCAAAAAAATGTGGAGCATACTTTGATTTTTCCTAAGCATCATCAGCATAAGGCAGTTGTATATCACAGACCACTTGTATTGAATGTTTGAGGGTAATTGAGAAGGGTTCTAGTACATCAAGCTCTCAACCTAAAATTAAATGATAATATCCCTCTTCTGAAAGTCCCTTAGCCATTTCTTCCACCAGGCATTTCTCATAGATTGTTCCTTCACCTTGGGCAGTTACGTCCTGCCAACGTCTTTGCTCTTCTCTCCTCTTCAGCATTATCCTTTTCTGGACACCTGCATTTTTTTTTTTTTTTTTTTTTTTTAAAGATATGTTTAGAAAACTCCCAATTCTTTGTAATGCAAAGCAATATAGCTCTCTCTTAGTTTCATTTCTCAGGCTTCAGGAGCATGCCCTGGAGCTTTCTATTAGCAAAATGGCTCATTGGTTTCCTTTCTTAAGAAGAGGATAAAAATATAAAAATATTTTTTTCTTACTATATATCAATACACTTCATGTGTTTTGACAGTCTGTGCAAGCACGTGGGTACAAATGGACTCACAGTTACAGTACTGATCTATATTTCCCTTTTCTCTGAAATAGGACCCTACTGTTACTCCACAGTCCTCTTTTTATTTTCTGGAGTTCCCATGCTGCTGATATATTACAACTTTTGAGGTATCAGTGCTACTGAGTGGTCTGGAATCCAAAGGTATATACCAAAGCCAGACCTGTTCTTGCTGAAGTAAGAATATCATCCCTCATTCTTAATGTGTTGCAGTCAGCTGGAGGGGGATTGGAGTAGAAGAGCCTTGCATCCTCAATATCTTCATGAGATCCTGGAGAAGGCAGTCTGTAGTAATTCATTTGTAGCACCCTGCTCCTAGGATTCATTTAGAGCTGGACCATGGAACACACCTGAGTGACAGCCTCCATTCCAGACCTGATGTCCCTCTTTGCTGGCTACTGGTTTTGTTGGTAGGTCTAGTTGGTTTTGGTTCCTTCCTCCCTTAGGATACATTATTCCCAGGAAGCTCCATAAATGTTTTTGGAAATAGAATCCTGACTACCCTACCCTACCCTATCCTAACAGTTTATTAGAGAATCCTGAAAATGTCTGATTATTGGTAGTAGTTAACCTTAGAGACAGGAAAGAAATATGTTAAATCTTTAAGAGTAGCTATTCCTTTTTTTTTTTTTTTTTTAAGTGGGGCTTGAACTCATGACCCTGAGATCAAGACCTAAGCTGAGATCAA
This sequence comes from Halichoerus grypus, assembly GCF_964656455.1. Taxonomy (NCBI): domain Eukaryota; kingdom Metazoa; phylum Chordata; class Mammalia; order Carnivora; family Phocidae; genus Halichoerus; species Halichoerus grypus. The sequence continues at coordinate 79,598,197 of NC_135720.1, read as the reverse complement.
GAGTCACACGCTAAACTGACTAAGCCGGCCAGGTGCCCCAGAGTTGGTATCTTTAAGTAGTAAGATCCTGAATAATTTTTAAAGTTTTATGCTTTTCTCTATTTTCCATATTTTTTTATGTTGAACATGTATTACTTTATAATCAGGAGAGTTAAAACATAATAATAAATGTAAAAAAATTAGGTACTTGAAATACCTTATGGTTTGAAAATTTTGCAGTAATTTAAGAGTGATAGATGATATTCCTTTACATGCAACAACAACTAGTCTGAACACAATTATCCTACTTACTCAAACAGGCTCTATGGGCAAATATTTATTGTCCACTTATCCAAATGATTTTTTTCTTTATAATTCCTGAGGAAAAATTTATCCAGGAATAATTATGGAGAATTATATATTTTGGCAAAACTGGGACACAATTGCCAAAACCCTTGGAGTTGTGTTTAGTGTTAAGTCTGTGGGAACTAGATGTTTCAAAAAAGAGACAAAAATTCTATTTCATCAATTAAAAATAAAAAGCTTTTCATTCTTTAAGCATTTAAGAACTTACCTATATTTCCTTCAGTCTTTCCATTAAGAAACATAGGATAGTTCTCTATTTCAAGTTAGCATTTATATTCCTTGATAACTTTGGTAGATTTCTACATATTGGTACCATATTTTTGTTGTTCTGTTATTCTCGGGCATCTGATATACTTTCTTATTTTGGGAATGGCAATTTATTTCCTCAGTTTTTAAATTCATTATCTGAGCTATAAAAGACAGGTGTGGAGATATCTATGTATATTTTAAAACTGGCTACTTGAGTGAGCTAGTTATTCAAATAATTTTTCTGTTGATTATTTTGAGCCTTCTCAAAAAGACACTCATTTTACCTGTAAATATTGGGAACTTTGCTTCTTTATTTTTATTTCTTCTTTCTTATTTCTTTCCTTGGTTAGGATTTTTTGTTTCTTTTTTGAATGCCACAGCTTCTTTACTCTTGAGTTCTTTTATTTGACTTACCACCCCTCTAGGAAATATTTTGAATTAGTTTTTTTTTTTAAGGACATGTGAGTTGTACACTGTCTGAGGGCTTGAATATCCCAGAATATCTTTATTTTGCTTTGAATATCAATATCAACTTGGTTGGTAGCAGAATGGCAGGTCATAGCTTTTTGCCCTCAAGTCAGTGTGGATCTAGCCTCAATACCTCTGCCATTTTCTATTGCAGAGGTATCAGAGTTTGATCTTTTTTGACTAGTAACATTAGTACTACAAAAGAAGTTATTTTTTTTCTCAGATAAATCACCTATGACACTAACAATCTTTAGAACATTCGCCCTTTGTCCCATTAAGAAAAGAGGTCCTTACGGAAATCTTTAGAAGTTAGGGATGAATGGAAGCCTTCTGTCTGTGGCATGCAAACTTACCTCTTTACCATTTGTCTGCTTGTGATGCTATTAAACTGTTTGAAGAGCTGTAAAGAAGATGATGATGATGAGGAGGAGGATGATCAACTACCTTCTAGGCTTTATTATATTCCATGACCCTTAAGTGTTGTAAAATGATTATCTCGTTTATTTTGCTGTTGATGTTGATTCCTTTCTCATGACAGTATACGAGTCTGTGTATGCAAATAAAATGGATTTTTGTGTGCTTTTTAATGAAGGTTTTTAGTAAATTTAAGAATCAAGAAAGATTTGAGCTCTTCTGATTGGGGCAAAGACCTTCCAGTGATTCCACATTTATTGACCAAGATGCTGTTGATTACTTTTCTGGCTACATTGCAGAAGATGAGCACCAGAGGTCAGAGTAATCCCTGAGTAGACTTCTTAGGCCTGACCATCTGGAATAATACTAGAAAATGTCAAATAAATGGGATAAGTTTTACTACTTTATCTTTAAAGCAATATGCTATATGCTCTAGTCTATTTTGGGATAATGTAGTAGGAACGTTATTTTTGTTTTTGCAGTCAGGCTACTAGTCTGTGTAACCCAGATGGAGAAGTATCCAGATACATGCTTGGAGTTACAGTCTAAATATTTTAGCAACTATGAGCTAAATTAGGAGCCTGGAATACATCTCCACACCTCTTCAAATGACCAAGAGGATGAAATATTAAAATTTTTCTGCCTGACCGTTATGGAATTTTTCATTTATTCTTTAGGATTTTTTATTATCTAATTTGAAAATTTTAATTATGAATTAGCTAAGATTTCACTTTTTCATGAATTTGTCTCAGATCCAAAGATGCAACTTGAGCCTCTAAAAATTTAGGCTTTTCATAAGCTAAAAACATTTTTTATTCAGTTGTATCTTTGATCTTTCTACTTTATTCTGCTTTTTAGCAATACCAATTGTTAGTAGATAATTGGCATTATTTTTCTCCTTCCTCTGATTCTGTCATCTCTTTTTCATAGTTTTCCTCTGTGTTATTTTTCTTTGCCTTTGGAGAAGCATTTCAGTTTGTCTTCCATATCAATAATTCAGATTTCTGCAGTACAGAATCTTCATCATACAGGTGGATTTGCAGTTCTATATTTTACTATGCATTTTGGATTTTAGCATTTTTATTAATAAAAAAAGAAAAAAATTGCCTATATCTTAACCAGCCCCTTATATTTACACAGTTGCCTTATCATCTAATTGTTCATCTTTTATTTCATAGAATTGATGATTTCTTGACTTTCATTCAGCAATCTACTTATTACTTTATTCAGCACATATTTGGGAGCCTCCTCAGTGTCAGGTACTGTGTTTGGTACTGTGACTATAGCAGGAGTTTGCAGTGGTAGTGGTAGTGATAGTTGCAGATAATTTGGCATTTATAAAAGTGATGGGATATGCTGTATGGTCACTTCAGAGGTTATTTAGGTTTGAGTAGTCAGGAAATATATTGTAGTGAAAGAAAGTTCATAAGAATGGGAATATTTGATCCCGATGAATTAAGCAGTAAGGGTGATGAAATTGGGGTGGGATTTGGTGGTGAGATAACATCATATGGAAAGACCCAGAGATAAGAGACCTGGTTCAACGCTTCAGCTTGGCTAAATGTTATGATGCAAGGACAGACGAGTAGAGAGACATGAATGGGTAGAGCTTGGCAAGGTCCAGATCATGGAAAATATTAATGTTACTTAAGAGTAAAGAAATGCTACTGAGGATTTTAAGTAGGAGCCTGGCAGGATCAAATTTGAATATTGGAAAAACCATCCTGACTACAGTATGAAAAGTGGAGTAGAGCAGAAAAAGCAATGAAGTCTGGCAGCCCAACAGGAAGTATATTATTCCAGGTTGGAGATAATGGAGTGTTAGAAATAAATCAGATGTTAGAGATAATGAGGTGTTGGGAAGATGTGAATGGCTTTAAAAGCATTAAGAAAATAGAAGCTAAAGGTTTTAATGAAATGCCAAAAGAACAAGCAACAGAGGCAAAAATAAACAAGTGGAACACATCAACTTAAAAGTTTCTTCATGGCAAAACAATCAACACAATGAAAAGGCAACCTACAGCATGGGAGAAACTATTTACAAACCACATATGATAAGGGTTTAATATCTAAAATATATAAGGATCTGGGGCGCCTGGGTGGCTCAGTCATTGGGGGCCTGCCTTCGGCTCAGGTCATTGTCCCAGGATCCTGGGATCGGGTCCCACACTGGGCTCCCTGCTCAGCGGGGAGCTTCTCCCTCTCCCACTCCCCCTGCTTGTGTTCCCTCTCTCGCTGTGTCTCTCTCTGTCAAGTAAATAAAATCTTTAAAAAAAATTAAAAAAAATAAAATATATAGGGATCTTAAGCAAATCAATAAGAAAAACACAAATAATCTAATTTAAAATGGGCAAAGGACCTGAATAGGCATTTCTCTTAAGGGATACAATTGGTTAACAGGATACATGAAAAGGCACTTGACTTTATTAATCATCAGAAAATGCAAATCAAAACCACAATGAGATATTACCTCACACTTGTTAGAACGGCTATTATCAAAAAGATAAAAGATAACAAGTGCGGACAAAGATGTGGAGAAAAAGGAACCCTTGCACATAGTTGGTAAGAATGCAAATTGGTAGGGGCGCCTGGGTGGCTCAGTTGGTTGGGCGACTGCCTTCGGCTCAGGTCATGATCCTGGAGTCCCGGGATCGAGTCCCGCATCGGGCTCCCTGCTCGGCAGGGAGTCTGCTTCTCCCTCTGACCCTCCCCCCTCTCATGCTCTCTCTCTCTCAAATAAATAAATAAAATCTTTAAAAAAAAAAAAAAGAATGCAAATTGGTGTAGCCCCTATGGAAAACAGTATGGGGTTTTCTCAAGAATTTATGAGTCAGCAGTTCTACTTCTGGATATATATATAAAGGAAATGAAATAGATGTCTTAAAGAGATATCCCCATGTTCACTGCAACATTATTTACTATAGCCAAGACATGGAAGCAACCTGAGTGTCCACTGATGGATGAATAAAGGAAATGTGTGTGTGTGTGTGTGTGTGTGTGCGCACGTGTGTGCATATATAGGAATATTCAGCCATAAAAAGGAAGGAAATCCTACTATTTTTCAATAACTTGGATGGATCGTGAGGGTAATATTCGAAGTGAAATATGTGGGAAAAAGACAAATACTCTATGGTCTCACTTATACCTGGAATCTAAATAAACCAAACTCAGAACAGAGAACAGATTGGTGGTTGCCAGAAGCAGGGATGGGGGTGGGGAAAATAGGTGAAGGGAGTAAAAAAGTAAAAACGTTGAGTTATAAGATAGATCTTAAAAGTTCTTATCACAAGAAAAAAGTTATAACTATGTGAGGTGATGGATGTGTTAACTAAATCTATTGTGGTAATCATTTCACAATATATGTATATATCAAATCATTATGTTGTACATCTTACATTTATACAATGTTATATGTCAATTATATCTCAATAAAGCTGGGAAAAAATAAAGACCCTAGTAGTTATTTGTATGGGAAATATGAAAAGCAGAAGTCAAGGATGACATGAATGCTGGTGCCATTTACTAAGGAAAAAAAACACAGGTAATTGACTTTGTTTCTTAAACTCCCCTTTTAGTAAGTTTCAAAAGTTCTTTTCATGGTGTGTGTGTGTGTGTATGTGTGTGTGTGTGTGTGTGTGTGTGTGTATTGCTTATTTATCCTTAATAGAGGCAAAATCTAGCCTAAACTGTTAAGTTATTCATTCAGGTAAAGCCTATAAAATTAGTGGGAGTAATGCAGCTGAAGGCCATATGAGGGTAGTTTGAAGGGGGAAGGGTGTCAGATGGTCATTTATTGTAATTACCAATAAGCAAGATGGAATCTGTTTTTTATTCCTTTCATCATCATGAATATTGTTTGATGTTTCCTTTCAGACTTCAAGCTGGTTGATGAATACATCTCCTGTTCCAAGTGATAGTGTCAGTGGCCATGGGTTGAATGTGACTTTTCCACACTGAAGATTATACCTTATTCCACTTCTTTTTTTTTTTTTTTTTTTTTTTTTTTTTTAATTTTTTTATTGTTATGTTAATCCCCATACATTACATCATTAGTTTTAGATTTAGTGTTCCATGATTCATTGTTTGTGCATAACACCCAGTGCTCCATGCAGAACGTGCCCTCCTCAATACCCATCACCAGGCTAACCCATCCTCCCACCCCCCTCCCCTCTAGAACCCTCAGTTTGTTTTTCAGAGTCCATCGTCTCTCATGGTTCTTCTCCCCCTCCGATTTCCCCCCCTTCGTTCTTCCCCTCCTGCTACATTCTTCTTCTTCTTTTTTTCTTTCTTAACATATATTGCATTATTTGTTTCAGAGGTACAGATCTGAGATTCAACAGTCTTGCACAATTCACAGCGCTTACCAGAACACATACCCTCCCCAGTGTCCATCACCCAGTCACCCCATCCCTCCCACCCCACCCCCCACTCCAGCAACCCTCAGTTTGTTTCCTGAGATTAAGAATTCCTCATATCAGTGAGGTCATATGATACATGTCTTTCTCTGTTTGACTTATTTCGCTCAGCATAATACCCTCCAGTTCCATCCACGTCGTTGCAAATGGTAAGATCTTATTCCTTTTGATGGCTGCATAATATTCCATTGTATATATATACCACATCTTCTTTATCCATTCATCTGTTGATGGACATCTTGGCTCTTTCCACAGTTTGGCTATTGTGGACATTGCTGCTATAAACATCGGGGTGCATGTAGCCTTTCGGGTCCCTACTTTTGTATCTTTGGGGTAAATACCCAGTAGTGCAATTGCTGGATCATATGGTAGCTCTATTTTCAACTTTTTGAGGAACCTCCATACTGTTTTCCAGAGTGGCTGCACCAGCTTGCATTCCCACCAACAGTGTAGGAGGGTTCCCCTTTCTCCGCATCCCCGCCAACATCTGTCATTTCCTGACTTGTTAATTTTAGCCATTCTGACTGGTGTGAGGTGGTATCTCATTGAGGTTTTGATTTGGATTTCCCTGATGCCGAGCGATATTGAACACTTTTTCATGTGTCTGTTGGCCATTTGGATGTCTTCTTTGGAAAAATGTCTGTTCATGTCTTCTGCCCATTTCTTGATTGGATTCTTTGTTCTTTTGGTGTTGAGTTTGATGAGTTCTTTATAGATTTTGGATACTAGCCCTTTATCTGATATGTCATTTGCAAATATCTTCTCCCATTCTGTCAGTTGTCTTTTGGTTTTGTTGACTGTTTCCTTTGCTTTGCAAAAGCTTTTTATCTTGATGAAGTCCCAAGAGTTCATTTTTGCCCTTGCTTCCCTTGCCTTTGGCGATGTTTCTAGGAAGAAGTTGCTGCGGCTGAGGTCGAAGAGGTTGCTGCCTGTGTTCTCCTTTAGGATTTTGATGGACTCCTGTCTCACATTGAGGTCTTTCAACCATTTGGAGTCTATTTTTGTGTGTGGTGTAAGGAAATGGTCCAGTTTCATTCTTCTGCATGTGGCTGTCCAATTTTCCCAACACCATTTGTTGAAGAGACTGTCTTTTTTCCATTGGACATTCTTTCCTGCTTTGTCAAAGATTAGTTGACCATAGAGTTGAGGGTCCATTTCTGGGCTCTCTATTCTGTTCCATTGATCTATGTGTCTGTTTTTGTGCCAGTACCATACTGTCTTGATGATGACAGCTTTGTAGTAGAGCTGGAAGTCTGGAATTGTGATGCCGCCAGCTTTGCTTTTCTTTTTCAACATTCCTCTGGCTATGCGGGGTCTTTTCTGGTTCCATACAAATTTTAGGATTATTTGTTCCATTTCTTTGAAGAAAGTGGATGGTATTTTGATGGGGATTGCATTGAATGTGTAGATTGCTCTAGGTAGGATTGACATCTTCACAATATTTGTTCTTCCTATCCATGAGCATGGAATGTTTTTCCATTTCTTTGTGTCTTCCTCAATTTCTTTCATGAGTATTTTATAGTTTTCTGAGTACAGATCCTTTGCCTCTTTGGTTAGATTTATTCCTAGGTATCTTATGGTTTTGGGTGCAATTGTAAATGGGATCGACTCCTTAATTTCTCTTTCTTCTGACTTGTTGTTGGTGTATAGGAATGCCACTGACTTCTGTGCATTGATTTTATATCCTGCCACTTGACTGAATTCCTGTATGAGTTCTAGCAGTTTTGGGGTGGAGTCTTTGGGATTTTCCACATAAAGTATCATATCATCTGCAAAGAGTGAGAGTTTGACTTCTTCTTTGCCAATTTGGATGCCTTTGATTTCTTTTTGTTGTCTGATTGCTGTGGCTAGGACTTCCAATACTATGTTGAATAGCAGTGGTGATAGTGGACATCCCTGCCGCGTTCCTGACCTTAGGGGGAAAGCTCTCAGTTTTTCCCCATTGAGAATGATATTCGCTGTAGGTTTTTCATAGATGGCTTTTATGATATTGAGGTATGTACCCTCTATGCCTATACTCTGAAGAGTTTTGATCAAGAAAGGATGCTGTACTTTGTCAAATGCTTTTTCTGCATCTATTGAGAGGATCATGTGATTCTTGTTTTTTCTTTTGTTAATGTATTGTATCACGTTGATTGATTTGCGGATGTTGAACCAACCTTGCAGCCCAGGGATAAATCCCACTTGGTCGTGGTGAATAATCCTTTTAATGTACTGTTGGATCCTATTGGCTAGTATTTTGGTGAGAATTTTTGCATCCATGTTCATCAGGGATATTGGTCTGTAATTCTCCTTTTTGATGGGGTCTTTGTCTGGTTTTGGGATCAAGGTAATGCTGGCCTCATAAAATGAGTTTGGAAGTTTTCCTTCCATTTCTATTTTTTGGAACAGTTTCAGAAGGATAGGTATTAAGTCTTCTTGAAATGTTTGGTAGAATTCCCCTGGGAAGCCATCTGGCCCTGGGCTTTTGTGTTTTGGGAGATTTTTGATGACTGCTTCTATTTCCTTAGTGGTTATAGGTCTGTTCAGGTGTTCTATTTCTTCCTGGTTCAGTTTTGGTAGTTGATACATCTCTAGGAATGCATCCATTACTTCCAGGTTATCTAATTTGCTGGCATAGAGTTGCTCATAATATGTTCTTATAATTGTTTGTATTTCTTTGGTGTTGGTTGTGATCTCTCCTCTTTCATTCATGATTTTGTTGATTTGGGTCATTTCTCTTTTCTTTTTGATAAGTCTGGCCAGGGGCTTATCAATCTTGTTAATTCTTTCAAAGAACCAGCTCCTAGTTTCATTGATCTGTTCTACTGTTCTTTTTGTTTCTATTTCATTGATTTCTGCTCTGATCTTTATGATTTCTCTTCTCCTGCTGGGTTTAGGCTTTATTTGCTGTTCTTTCTCCAGCTCCTTTAGGTGTAGGGTTAGGTTGTGTACTTGAGACCTTTCTTGTTTCTTGAGAAAGGCTTGTATTGCTATATACTTTCCTCTTAGGACTGCCTTTGCTGTATCCCAAAGATTTTGAATAGTTGTGTTTTCATTTTCATTGGTTTCCATGAATTTTTTTAATTCTTCTTTAATTTCCTGGTTGACCCATTCATTCTTCAGTAGGATGCTCTTTAGCCTCCATGTATTTGAGTTCTTTCTGACTTTCCTCTTGTGATTGAGTTCTAGTTTCAAAGCATTGTGGTCTGAAAATAGGCAGGGGATGATCCCAATCTTCTGGTACCGGTTGAGACCTGATTTATGACCTAGGATGTGATCTATTCTGGAGAATGTTCCATGGGCACTAGAGAAGAATGTGTATTCCATTGCTTTGGGATGGAATGTTCTGAATATGTCTGTGAAGTCCATTTGGTCCAGTGTGTCATTTAAAGTCTTTATTTCCTTGTTGATCTTTTGCTTAGACGATCTGTCCATTTCAGTGAGGGGGGTGTTAAAGTCCCCCACTATTATTGTATTGTTGTCGATGTGTTTCTTTGCTTTTGTTATTAATTGGCTTATATAAGTGGCTGCTCCCATGTTAGGGGCATAGATATTTACAATTGTTAGATCTTCTTGTTGGATAGACCCTTTAAGTATGATATAGTGTCCTTCCTCATCTCTTATTACAGTCTTTGGTTTAAAATCTAATTTGTCTGATATAAGGATTGCCACCCCAGCTTTCTTTTGGTGTCCATTAGCATGGTAAATGGTTTTCCACCCCCTCACTTTCAATCTGGGGGTGTCTTTGGGTCTAAAATGAGTCTCTTGCAGACAGCATATCGATGGGTCTTGTTTTTTAATCCAATCTGATAGCCTGTGTCTTTTGATTGGGGCATTTAGCCCATTTACATTCAGGGTAACTATTGAAAGATAGGAGTTCAGTGCCATTGTATTGCCTGTAAAGTGACTGTTACTGTATATTGTTTGTGTTCCTTTCTGGTCTATGTTGCTTTTAGGCTCTCTCTTTGCTTAGAGGACCCCTTTCAATATTTGTTGTAGGGCTGGTTTCGTGTTTGCAAATTCCTTTAGTTTTTGTTTGTCCTGGAAGCTTTTTATCTCTCCTTCAATTTTCAATGACAGCCTAGCTGGATATAGTATTCTTGGCTGCATATTTTTCTCATTTAGTGCTCTGAATATGTCCTGCCAGTCCTTTCTGGCCTGCCAGGTCTCTGTGGATAAGTCTGTTGCCAATCTAATGTTTCTACCATTGTAGGTTACATATCTCTTCTCCCGAGCTGCTTTCAGGATTTTCTCTTTGTCTCTGAGACTCGTAAGTTTTACTATTAGATGTCGGGGTGTTGACCTATTTTTATTGATTTTGAGAGGCGTTCTCTCTGCTTCCTGGATTTTGATGCCTGTTTCCTTCCCCAAATTAGGGAAGTTCTCTGCTATAATTTGCTCCATTATACCTTCTGCACCTCTCTCTCTTTCTTCTTCTTCTGGGATCCCAATTATTCTAATGTTGTTTCGTCTTATGGTATCGTTTATCTCTCGAATTCTGCCCTCGTGATCCAGTAGTTGTTTATCTCTCTTTTTCTCAGCTTCTTTATTTTCCATCATTTGGTCTTCTATCTCACTGATTCTTTCTTCTGCCTCATTTATCCTAGCAGTTAGCGCCCCCATATTTGATTGCACCTCATTAATAGCCTTTTTGATTTCTACTTGGTTCGATTTTAGTTCTTTTACTTCTCCAGAAAGGGTTTCTCTAATAACTTCCATGTTTTTTTCAAGCCCAGCTAGTATCTTTAAAGTGATGATTCTGAACTCTAGATCTGACATCGTACTAATGTCCGTATTGAGTAGGTCCCTGGCAGTCGGTACTACCTCTTGTTCTTTTTGTTGAGGTGATTTTTTCCGTCTTGTCATTTTGTGCAGAGGAGAATAGATTAATGAGAGAACAAAATGCTAGCAGGGTAACAACGTCCCCAGAAAATATACTCTAAACAAATCAGAAAAGACCTGAAGCAGTGGGAAAAGAAAGGGAAAGAGAGAAAAAAGAAAAGGAAAGAAAAAAAGAAAAAAGAAAAAGATAAAGATAAAAACAAACAAAAGCAGAACAAAACAAAACAAAACAAAAACAGAATGTGATCAAATATGATCAGGCTGGATTATAGATCAGTGCCACACACTAGATTTTGGGTGTATTTTGGTCTGTTAAAAGAAAGTCCCTCCCAAAATTTTAAAGAAAGAAAAACTTATATATGTACAAAAATAAGGGTTGATATGATGAAGGGATGGAATATGACTGTAAAGATGGAAATTATAAAAAATTTTAAAAAAGGATTTGATAAGTTGTTTGAAAAAAGAAAGAAGAGGATTAAAAAAAAAAGAAAGAAAGAAAAAAGGGAGAGAATGTGATCAGGCAGGGGAGTAGAAAAAACCCATACACTAGAGATTTAGAGTATATTTTGATCTGTTAGAAGAAACTATCTCAAGATTTTAAAGAGAGAACAACTTATATATATATGCCAAAAATACGGGTAACTACTATGAAGGGATAGAATATGACTTTAAAAATGAAAAATAAAAATGTTTTTTTTTTTAAAAAAAGGGATTGATAAGATGTTGGTTGAAAAAGGGAAAAAGAAAAATTCAAAAAAAAAGAAAAAAGGAAAAAAGAAAAAAAGACAGTTAAAAAAATAATTAACTTTGAAAGACTAAAGAATCATGGTAAAAAAGCCATGAATTCTATGTGCAGTGTTCCCCTAGCGCTGGAGTTCTGCCGTTCTCATTGATCGGTAAACTTGGTCTTGGCTGGCTGTTCTCGCTGATCTTCTGGGGGAGGGGCCTGTTGCCGTGGTTCCCAAATGTCTTTGCCGGAGGCAAAATTGCCCCGCCCTTGCCGGTCCGGGCTAAGTAATCCGCTCGGGTTTGCTCTCCGGAGCTTTTGTTCCCTGCAAGCTCTCCGTACAGCTTTGGAGGCGGAGAGTGAAAATGGTGGCCTCCCAGTCTCCGCCCCGGCGGAGCCGAGAACTCGGGGTCCCGCTCCTCAGCGAGCCCCCAGAGAAAAGCCGTCAGTCACTCCCGTCTCCCCGGTCTCCGGCCGCACTCTGTTCTCACCCGGCCTGTGACCGCGCGTTTCTATCTCTGGCACCCGACCCCGGGTGGAGTCTCCAAACCCAGCAGATCCCCGCGGTGCGCTCCCGCACCTCTTCTCCCGGGGGAAGAAGGTGAGTCTCCCCGGATCTGCCGCTTGTTGGGTCCCTGCTGGAGGAGCAGTGGCCCGACTGTGCCGCGGATCACGGTTTATAGCAACCCCGAGCTGAGAGCCCGCGCCTGGGCTCCGTCTCTGCAGCCGGCTTCCCCGCTCCGATACCTGGGAGCTCTGCCGCACTCAGGCACCCCCGGTCTTTCTGTGACCCCGAGGGTCCTGAGACCACACTGTCCCGCGAGGGTTCCACCCCCCACTTCGCCACCAGAGCGACGTCCCTCAGCGGAGCAGACTTCTAAAAGTTCCGATTTTGTGCTCCGCGGCTCTATCACTTGCCAGAAGCGGCCGTCGGAGGCCCCTCCCCCGCCGTCTATCCTCCCGAATAACGCCTCGGATTCACTTCTCCGCACGTCCTACCTTCCAGAAAGTGGTCGCTTTTCTGTTCAGAGAGTTGTTGCTCTTCTTTTCTTTGATCTCCTGTTGAGTTTGTAGGTGTTCAGAATGGTTTGATCCCTATCCAGCTGAATTCCTGAGAGGAGACGAAATCCAGGTCTCCTACTCCTCCGCCATCTTGCTCCGCCTAAACCTACCTTATTCCACTTCTTGATGATCTTACCTTGTATAAGAGAATTTATTCAGGAAAAATTTGAAGGAGTCTTCAGCTTTTTCCTTGCAACATTCATATAACTTTTTATTGTTTCTCTTTCTTGCTTCTATTAACTTTATACCCCAGGCAGTGGTGTACTGCTGGTTTCTCTTATACTTCTAGGTATATGGTATTACATGAAACTGTCATTTCTAGAAAGATGGAGAAAGGAGTAATACTTGAGAGGCAGAGGGGCAAGGGGATGAGTTGTGAACTGGTGTTCATTATTTCCAAACAGAACTTCTGCATGCAGAGATCTTTCTTGTCCTCTGCATATTTTAGGTCCATGTCTCTGAGGATGGGTCACAAAGGACAGGCAGGTGAAAGTCTTTCACCTTGCTTTCCTGATTCCAGCTGAGTCTCAGAATTCATCCACATTGAAGGTGGTGAATGCTCATCTAGGGTTCTTGAAACCTGTTGAGACAGTCTTCAAAACTAGTGCTCTATGTTATATCATTGCCTCTTTTTTTAAATTTTTTTATTATGTTAATCACCATCATTAGTTTTTTTTGTTTTTTGTTTTTTATTTTTATTTATTTTTATTTTTTTCTCTTAATTTTTTTGTTATGTTAATCCCCATACATTACATCATTAGTTTTAGATGTAGTGTTCCATGATGCATTGTTTGTGCATAACACCCAGTGCTCCATGCAGAACGTGCCCTCTTTAATACCCATCACCAGGCTAACCCATTCTCCCACCCCCCTCCCCTCTAGAACCCTCAGTTTGTTTTTCAGAGTCCATCGTCTCTCATGGTTCGTCTACTCCTCCGATTTCCCCCCCTTCATTCTTCCCCTCCTGCTATCTTCTTCTTTTTTTTTTCTTTTAACATATATTGCATTATTTGTTTCAGAGGTATAGATCTGTGATTCAACAGTCTTGCACAATTCACAGCACTCACCATAGCACATACCCTCCCCAATGTCTATCACCCAGCCACCCCATCCCTCCCACCCACCCCCCACTCCAGCAACCCTCACTTTGTTTCCTGAGATTAAGAATTCCTCATATCAGTGAGGTCATATGATACATGTCTTTCTCTGATTGACTTATTTCGCTCAGCATAACACCCTCCAGTTCCATCCACATTGTTGCAAATGGCAAGATCTCATTCCTTTTGATGGCTGCATAATATTCCATTGTATATATATACCACATCATTGCCTCTTGTAGATGTTTTACCTGGAATCTTCTATATTGATTATATTATTAAAAAACTTGTGTCAGGATTTTTGGGTGGGACTGGATGTAAGTGAACATTCTTCTATAGCAACAGAGATTTATTTTGGATCATGTTTACATGTTCTTGGAGCAAGGCAGTGTATGTGATTGTGTGTGGGAAGGAATCATGTGGGATTCTTTTTTTCTCAATAACATGTACCACTTTATGGTTTTAAGTTATGGGCCCATGAACCTTAGGCCTCCTTATTCAATGTATTTTTCTCTCTTATTCACAATTACTACCACCTACGTTATTTCCTGGGATTTCTCTGTGTCTAAGAATTGTAGCCAAGTAGGACATCATTTCTCCAACAACTCTCTCTCTGCCCATCACAGCTAAGTATATAAGCCATTTTTGCCTTACAGATTTCACTGCTAAGTTTCAAGAAATTCAAAAAGAAAATTGAAAATAACCATTCTAGGAAAAGTTGAACAAAGTTGTCCCTTGTTTCTGCCTTCCTTTTTGGATTGAGTGTGGATATGTGCAGTCCCACTGGCTGTCAAGTTTATGTGAGATGGTTGATTTTATTTATCTTCTCCTCCCACCTTCACTCTTGTTCTCTCCTAGGGCTCTATCAGTCTCAGTAGATGTTTTACTGCATTGGAATAATAGGTATGAAGTAGTGTTGATCAATTACTTTCTAGAAACCTGTGGACAATTTACTTTTCAGAGAAACTTCCTTTGCTATATATGGAGGAAATTCTCTTTCTGGTGGGAACGTTAGAGCCATTCACACTATATTCTGTTCCCAGAGGTAGGTTCAGATTTTTCTTTCAGGGTTATTCTGACGATATGTTCAACAGCCCATTTCTCTAAGAGTTGTTCATTATTCTCTGCCCTACCATACGCACCCATACACATACAGCCAGCAATTTCTTACTGTTCTCTTACGGTGGTCTCTTTGCTAGGTTTGATTCAGTGGGTTTGGAAAAGGCTCTCATTTGTGTCAACTAACTCAATATTGCCAGTTACCTTAATGACTAAAGACATATTATGGTGTACATTAAAGTATTAACTCAGCAAATCTGGGTGGCACAAATTCTCCGTATTCCCGAGAAACATTTGGCACTTACCAGGCTCTTGGAGATAACCTCTAAGTTCTTGGAATAACTTGCCTGATCAGAATGTCTGTTTATCTGGGAGCAATGGACCACACCAGATAGTTTATTTTTTTTTTATTTTTTAAAGATTTTATTTATTTGACAGAGAGAGACACAGCTAGAGAGGGAACACAAGCAGGGGGTGTGGGAGAGGGAGAAGCAAGCTTCCCGCAGAGCAGGGAGCCCAATGCGGGGCTCGATCCCAGGACCTTGGGATCATGACCTGAGCTGAAGGCAGCCGCTTAACCGACTGAGCCACCCAGGCGCCTCCACCAGATAGTTTATGCTAACAATGTGATATGTGGTAGGGGCCTTAGGTCACATCGTATCAGCTTGACCTTTGCCAGTTAGCCATGCCTATATGACTCACCTACCAGTGAAAACCCTGGATGCTCAGGTGAGCTTCCTTGGTTGGCAGTACTTCATGTCACACATTGTTACCCATTGTTATTGGCAGAATTAAGCACAGTCCACAGGATTCCACTGGCAGAGGACAACTAAAAGCTCGTACCTGAACTTTCCTGGACTCTGTTCTATATGCCTTTTACCATTGATGATTTTTTTTTTTAAAGATTTTTATTTATTTATTATTTGACAGAGAGAGAGAGAGATGGTGAGAGAAGGAACACAAGCAGGGGGAGTGGGAGAGGGAGAAGCAGGCCTCCCACTGAGCAGGGAGCCTGATGCGGGGCTCGATCCCAGGACCCTGGGATCATGACCTGAGCCGAAGGCAGACGCCTAGTGACTGAGCCACCCAGGTGCCCCACCACTGATGATTTTAATCTGTGTTCTTTTGCTATAATAAACAAACCATAAGTATAGGAGCTTTGCTGAGTTCTGTGGGAGACCTTTTAGTGAATCATCGAACCTGAGGATGATCTTGGGTATCCCTGAACATATATATTGCAATTTATATATTTGGGATAGAAAATTGTCTTTTATTTTTTATTTTTTATTTTTTTAAGATTTTATTTATTTATCAGAGAGAGAGAGAGACAGAGGCAGGCAGAGGGAGAAGCAGGTTCCTTGCTGAGCAAGGAGCCTGATGTGGGACTCGATCCCAGGACCCTGGGATCATGACCTGAGTTGAAGGCAGAGGCTTAACCAACTGAGCCACCCAGGCGTCCCTAGAAAATTGTCTTTGTGGTTTTTTTAAGAAATATTTTTTTTAAATGGAAAGGATAAAATATCGTGTTGTTTTTACTGTAGTGTGGATTTCCCTACTGTGGTTGGATGAAGGAAAGAATTCGTTCATTCATTCATTTAACAAATATTTATTGAGGACCTGCTCAATGCCAGGATATGTGCTAGATGCTGAGAACATTGCAAGCAACAAGAGTGAAAAGGTTCCAGGGGCGCCTGGGTGGCTCAGTCATTAAGCATCTGCTTTCGGCTCAGGTCATGATCCCAGGGTCCTGGGATCGAGCCCTGAATCGGGCTCCCTGCTCTGCGGGAAGCCTGCTTTTCCCTCTTCCACTCCCCCTGCTTGTGTTCCCTCTCTAGCTGTGTCTCTCTCTGTCAAATAAATAAATAAAATCTTAAAAAAAAAAAAAAAAAGAGTGAAAAGGTTCCAGCCCTCATGAAGAAAAAACAATGTAAATAAATAAGGTAAATATAGTTGTGTTAAGTACTATGGATGAACTTAATGTGATGATATGGAGAACACATAGGGAAGTTCACTTTAAGTCAGAGAAGGGTTCTCTGAGAAGACGCTTTCAATGATAACAGAGGCTTAGAATAATCTAGACATTCTAAGAGCATTGGGAACAACCAACTGCAAATGCCTTAATTTGGGAAACTACTTGCTCTGTTCTCAAAAGAAAAAGGAGGCTGGTATAGCTGGCATGTACTGACAGAGGAGAAAAATGGTGTGAGACAAGATTAGAGAGGGAGGTAGGAACCTGGTCAAGCAGCTTTTGTAGGTAGAAGTAAGAAGCTTGTGGTTTATTTTGAGAGCAATGGGCAGATATTTAAGAAATGCACTTAATATTTGAGACCCCATCAACCAGGTGTAAAATATGTAATAACCCTTATCCTGGGAGGGTTTCTTATATTGTGCCAAGGCATGTGGGAGGGGGACTGAGGTGTGATAAGTTCCCTCAACGCTGGTACCTATTTTTTATTTTCTTTAGAAAGGGAGAGAGGGCAGGGGAGGGGCAGAAGGAGAAGGGGAGAGAGAGTCCTAAGCAGGCTGCACACCCAGTGCAGAGCCTAACGGGCCCATGGCGGGGCCCAGTTGATCCTGCGATCCTGAGATCATGACCTGGGCTGAAATCAAGAGCCAGTTGCTTAACTGACTGAGCCACACAGACACCCCAGTGCTGGCATCTATTAGGACATGTTTCTTTCAATCTGTCCTTGGTTATGACTCATGCAGACTGCTTCTTTCTTTTTTTTTTTTTTTAAAGATTTTATTTATTTGACAGAGAGACACAGCCAGAGAGGGAACACAAGCAGGGGGAGTGGGAGAGAGAGAACGGGGCTCGATCCCAGGACCCTGGGATCATGACCTGAGCCAAAGCAGACGCTTAATGACTGAGCCACCCCGGTGCCCCTCTTTTTTTTTTTTTAAGATTTTATTTATTTATTTGACAGAGAGAGAGATTGAGCACAAGCAGGCAGAGCGGCAGGCAGAGGGAGAGGGAGAAACAGGCTCCCTGCTGAGCAGAGAGTCCATGCAGGACTTGATCCCAGGACCCTGAGATCATGACCTGAGCCGAAGGCAGCCGCTTAACTAACTGAGCCACCCAGGCGCCCCAAGACTGCTTCTTTTTGTCCCTCACTTCAGCATAGGGATTCTGTAGATGCCAACTCTTTTCTCTCTGCATCCTTGGGGACACAGGACATATTTGGTTGTTTGCTCGTGGTGGCCTAGGGGAACTTTGGGGCTCTTCCCTATCCCCTTCTGTTTAGATATGACACGCAGCTTTTTCTCCTTCTTTACTCCTGGACCATGCTGGGCTCAGAAAACTGGGGCTTTGCAACGGTCTCAGGCTGTCTTCAGAGATAGGACACAGGATTTCCCAGACATACCAAAGTTGTGTTCTTCCCTCCTTGGGCTTAGCCCAGCATGTGGGCTCACGGTTCTTTCAGACTGTCCTGACCAAAGAATCTTTATCTAGTCTAGGGCTGGGCAGGATGGATTTTCATTTGTTCTTTTCAAATCATCTGTTTACAGTTTACATCTGCCCTGAAACTTTTGAAACTCAAAATGTCTTGTTTTTTTCTTTTAAATGAATGCCTCTGCCAAGTGTTTTGAAAACCTTATTTCCTTGATGTCATTCTTTCCCTGAGGCAATAAGCATAAAATATCCTAGCAGCTGCCTGAGTTGGGATATTACAGAAAAAATATGGAAAAAGCCACTTTGGTAAATGTAAAATAACGGCTAGCTTATTAATGTCAGGAATCCATCTAAACATTTCACATGTATTCGCTCACTTAATGTTCAAAATAATTCTGTGAGGGAAGTACTGTAAACATGCTTTCTTTGTAGATGAGGGAATGGAGGCACAGAAAAGTAAAGTAACTTGCTGATGGTCACAGAGGTAGGAAATGACAGGTCTGGAATTCAAACCCTGGGAATAACATGGTCCGATTTACATTTTTATGTTATTATTTTTACTGCTGAGTGAGGAGTGCCTTATAGAGGTGTAAGAGTAAAAGCAGGTAAGCTAGTAAAGTGACTTATTATACAAATAGTAAAAAGTATTGGTTGTGTGTGTGCATGTACACATTGAAGCATGGCATCCTGAAGGAGAAGAATTCTTTCATAGATGGCTCGATGGAGATGGAGAAAACACTCTTGCACTAGCTCATAATTTGATGTGGACCAACTGTAATTTCTTTTTTTTTTAAGATTTTATTCATTTATTTGAGAGAGAGAGAGAGAGAGGGAGCACACACAGAGGGAGAGAGAGGAGCAGACTCCCTGCTGAACAAGGAGCCTGATGCAGGGCTCGATCCCAGGACCCTGGGATCCTGACCTGAGCCGAAGACAGGTGTTAACAACTGAGCCACCCAGGTGCCCCCCAACTCTAATTTCTAATGACAACCAGTACATACACATTTGACAAATAGGAGACCATAGTTTAAAAAAATAATAATAAGTCTTAACTTGTTCAGATTATTCGCAAATACTGTTTATTTTTCACAAAATACAGACTATCTAGAATGTTAAAATGGTTCTGTAAAAATTTTCTCTTTTTCCTTTGGTGTTGCTGGGGAACTGGTTATATTCTTTTTTGATATTCCTATAGGAAACAATTGTATTGTTAATAATTGGGGAATACTATGTGGTATCCCCAAAGAGCTTGGAATGGAGAGTATACATATACTTTCTGAGAGGTAAAGTAAGAAACCAACACATAATGGGTAAGAGAGTGAATTTATTCCTTAGGGTATATTCCCAGACCCAGCATCTACCAGATGTATCAAAGACAGCATATATTTGTGGAAAGCATGAATGAACTAAAATCATTTTATAGAGACATAATGGCCCTCTATCCTACAAGATTTGACTATATAAATGAAAAAAATTCTAAAGAAGAAATGTACCAATCAAAACTGCGTATGTAGAAGGAGTTTGGGTATGGTAGGGGATATAGCTCTTGCCTTGAAAACTCAGTACAGGAGTCAGAGAGATAAATTTTGTCAGTGTACATTGAGATACTTTTTAAGGATAGACTGCTGTGGCCTATTATGACTTTGCAGAAGTCATAAAGGCAACAGAAGAGGCCCAGGCTATGTTAGTCTAATGTCATAAAATATTTGAATAATATATTTAACTCTCCTCTCTCTGAATCTAGACTTACCAAGCATACTTTTGAATATTTGACTAGAAGTTGGTTTCTCATGCAAATGCTACAGTAAAAAAAGCAAACTATCAGGAAGACTCAGGTATCCAATCCTCTTGACAACAATATATATTATTGTATCTTAATAAATTAACACTCTGGATTTTATCATGGCTTCCTGAGCTTTGTGTCCATGAGTCCTTCTTTAAAGTATGGATCCAGGGGCACCTGGGTGGCTCAGTCGTTAAGCAGCTGCCTTCGGCTCAGGTCATGATCCCAGGGTCCTGGGATCGAGCCCCGCATCAGGCTCCCTGCTCTGTGGGAAGTCTGCTTCTCCCTCTCCCACTCCCCCTGCTTGTGTTCCCTCTCTCGCTGTCTCTCTCTGTCAAATAAATAAATAAAATCTTTAAAAAAAATAAAAATAAAAATAAAAATAAAGTATGGATCCAGGTTCCTAAGACAGATTCCTAGCTGAAAGGATGAAAATAAGACTTTAATTCATGTTAAATGCATCAGGTAATTCCAACCTGTAAGCTGGCAGGGTTTTGGCAGAAAATAGAATATAACCCGGGTGGTTCAAGCAAAGAGACTTAAAGAAACTACTTGCCCGGATGCCATTTGGGTTAAGAGAATGAACAGGGAATGGTGGGGTAACCACGGAGAGTGAAATGAAAAGCGCTTCTCACTCCTAGGGCCAAAGGACAAAGAGAGGAAATGGAGTTTATTAGAGTTCAATGAAAACTGGAACCATTAAGGAGAGGTTACCCAGTGGGAGCTGTAATCATGGAGGAAAGTGGCTGTCTTAAGAGGTTGGCGTCTAGAACAGAGAACAGGACAGACATACCACAACTACTCTCTCCTCCAGTCTTCTGATCTCCTGCTCATGAGTTCCATTGGCCTGAATGAAGCTGGCCAGCAAGAAAGCTTAGGAGAGAGATGCCACCTGAAAGTTAGTTTCTCAGGACACAGAGCAGGCAGTGAAGGGCAGAAATGGATGAGGTGGGGTGGAACGTGGTGAGGGAGGCGAGGGGAGAGTAAGCAGCACAAGCTCTGAGAGAGAGCCACCAGACTCAAGAGATAGCCCAGATGGACAATAACCTCTTTGTTTTTTACAATCAGAATTTGTTTTATTAGTTTCTCATATAATTTTGATAGGACAAATGAAATTTGCTGTTTATTTGTGTATAACTGTGATAAATCAAAATTCTTAGTTCTAACCAATTCAGCAAGGTTCTTATTCTGAGAGCAGCTCCTGGCTCTTTTGAAGTTCCAGTGTTCCAATGAATTAAAAACAGACTAATTTTCTCCAATATTTGCTGCTCTTTGAGGTACTCTAGGCAGAAGGTCAAAAAGTAAAGACTTCACACTGCGCATTTGGTACAAAAACATAAACTCCCGTGCACAAAGATATATGTGGAATATTTAGAACAAAATATTGTGCCTTGCCCATTACAGAAATGTATTACTATTCAGTAAATGCAATGCCATGCTTGCTTAAAAGCTGGCTGAGAGAAAATCAGTTGGCCTTTCAAACACAGAAAACATCTTTACCTATTTGGTTTATATGGAATGTTTGAAGGTCAGCGATAATTACACCGTATCTTTAGCATTCACGGAATTTCCACATGAGTTTTGTATCCACTTCTGAATTTCAGACTTTAAAGGGATATAGAAAAGTTTTAGACAAAGGTCCCCCCAACCTCGTAAATAAGAAATAAAAAGAAATGACCCACTGAAAAAAAATCCGAACAAAAAACAAAAACACCACCTTTTAAATTTTAAGTACAAATGAAATAATGATTTAAAAGCAATTTGAAACTAAGTGCCATACAAGTCTGAGCATATATATTTGTAGTATTACATAAAATACTGGTTATGATTCTTATCCATAAGTAACAGAGACCGACCCTTAAGAGAAGTTTGAATGGATATTGGGAAGCTCACAGAATGTTAGAGAAATAGGCTTGGGAAATAGGAATGAGGAGAGGCTAGACCGTCAGAGCCAGTCTTGTGAGGACCCTGCTGCTGACTCTTCTGAAACCTGGACACTGTAGCTTACAAGGCCTTCAGGGACACTGGTCACAGTGGTGTCCCCACTGCCGCTGTTGCCATTTAGGAATGGAGTCTCCTCAGGGCCCCTGGGTGGCTCAGTCAGTTAAATGTCCGACTTCGGCTCCAGTGGTGGGATTGAGCCCTGTGTGGGGCTCCCTGCTGGGGGGGGGTCTGCTTGGGATTCTCTCTCTCCCTCTCCCTCTGCCCCTCTCCACACACCCCCCAGCCCTGCCAGCTCTTGTTCTCTCTCTAAAATAATAAATAAATAAATTTTTAGGAATGGGATCTCCCCTGTATCCCCAGCTGCTGAGTCACAGTTCCATCCTGTGTCACATGCCTGTACCCTATCTGGACGGGGTTTAAGGTCCTGAGGACCTGGCTCTCTTTGCTTCTGTAGAGAAAGATACACCATGCCTCTTATTAAAATTCGTAAGTTTGAGAATATCACAAACAAGCCAAAATATTTAGATGTTGGGTAGTCAAACCAAAACCAAACCAACCAACTAAACAAACCTCAGTCATGGTTAATATAGATGCAAAGATTCTGGTATTGTCTCTATTACAACAGGATAAGTTTGGAGGGGGTTCAAGATGTAGCATAAAATTTTAGGCCAGACCAAAGGAAAAGTTATCTGATTAACAAATGTTAAACATGATTTACTAAGGTGATTTTGGTGTCTCTTTTTCAGAAATCTTTTAAAATAGGATTCTCAGTTGATTGGAGAGATGTAAATTTTTGTTCCATATTATCATTTTGAGTTTGCAATATTTGATTCAACTGATACTTATTTTGAAGCTTGTATTATTAAATGAGGGGAGAGATTGTTAAACATGAAGAGGACAAAACTTAATAAAACTTGATAAATGGAGAAAGAGAGCAGGATCTGATGAATCATGTAAGTTCATGCTTTATGTCTGTTAGCAAAAACATCCCGAAGATTCACATGACTTAGAATAATATTGTGAATCCAATGGGTGTTTTAAAAAAGTAAATGTATTTATCCAAAAATAGACAACCAAAAGATGCCTTTATATCTTAGCACTTTAATTTGAATTTACTCTGAAATTAGTTTCAAGGTGACCTATCTCCTTGTCCATTCTTAAAATAAATTGAGAATGACAAAGTCAGGGTCCTGGTATGGAATTTTACTAAGTATTTCTAAAAAAAAAGATGAATTTTTGAATGAATTCTACAGGTGTTTATTAAATGCCCTTTACATCAAAAGTGCTGGGATCACATGTAAAAGATCAATATGACACCATTTCTGTTTTGAAGAGGGTTTTACTTCAGTGGGGTAAGAGACATATGACCGGTACAAAGCAGAAAGCCTAAGTACTAGTTAAGTACTAGTAAGAGAAGTTCCAAAGTATGGAAAACTAGAGAAGGGAGGGATTCATTCTGCTGTGGGGGATCAGATAATGTTGCTTTTTGAACTAGACTTTGGCAGATAATTATGATTGGAAGAAAGGAGAAATTTCATATAAGATGATATAGTTTAGGCATGGGAGTGGGATAAAACCTCAGTCAGTAAGAGGTAACAGGGTGTATACCGGGGGCCTTCTGGAAAAGGGACCCAAGATATCATGTTGGCCCTTTTGGACTTTGGACATTGTCTGGAAATGTGTTGTTTAGATAAGTGGCAATTAATGTGGATCCATGAGTAGAGCAGAGAAGTCTTTGTAGAGTCCTCTCTACACTGAGTTACTGAAGTAGCCCACCTTGGAACCGACTACTTGGGCACTTATGAGAAATGAAGAATTTTACTTCTTGCTTATGGCATTTTTCTCTTGCTATTTCATTATTTGTAGTGAAAACACCGGAGTGATATATCTCTTCTGCTATGACCCAATACTGCATTTTCTTTGAGACATTTAGAATTAAAGTAAATGTTTACTTTTTTTGTCTGTCACTCTATGTAGAAAGCTTTTTCTTATTTATCAGAATTACTTTTGTAATTAATACTTTTTTTCTTTAGGAACAAGTTTACTCTCTGAAGTTATGTTAAATTCTTATTCATTTGTTATATCCAAGAGCAGAACGGATCAGTATGGAAAGAGGTTCAATAGTTGAAAGTGTTCAAATATATTCATATGGTAGAGTGTGCTTGTACTGTTTATGAGAGAATATTAACTTTTCTGTAGAAACATGTAGATATCGGTACTTTCTGCATTACTTGGGAGAATGGCAGCATGTTTGTTAGCCTTCTCATTTGAAGAAAGCAAATAAACATTCAGCAAAGTTCTCATGAAAGAGATTATTCTTTTCACTCCGGGGAGCCCTTGAAGATCTGTGCTGTGGATCAGAAAACTGAACCAGGCAACAAGGGCTCCTTTGGAACCTAAATTTGCTTGTTGAGATTCTGCCAACTCAGGCTTTATTCTTTTTTCCTCACTCCTGACGATTTTTTTATTCTTCTTTTGTTTGGAGCAGGCACTACTGGAATTTTATCTATTCTGATTTTCCCACTCAGTGCCAGATCTTCTCCTCTGATCAGTGTGTTAATTATAGTTAGAGTTGCCCCATGTAACTTGAACACGCTTTCATCTGATCAGGTGAAGCCTGGAATTCAATTTACAAGACACAGTCTCCTTCGCTTCCATGGTTATTTAAAGCTAAGGGTGTGGTTAAACTAACTGTGGTCCAAACTCAGTTGGAACCCAGAACTTCAGACACAGTAATGTATTTATTCAATCTAACTTCATGAATTTCTGAATGCCTAATTTTTCACCTTCCTCAAATAATGAATATTATTTGAAATACCTTATTTTAATTTCTTCATTTAATGATAAAGACATAGGGGCTGAGTTGTATTTTGAAGCCATTATTTATGCAAGACTTCTCATAAAAAGAGTTTAAAAAATGTTTTTAATACTCTCTTTTTCCTATTATGAACATGATTCATGTCTATTTAAAAATTGGGGTAATGCCAAAAAAGAAAGTTGTTCCAAATCACATCATCCAGTGTAAATTGCTCTTGATCAGTGAGATAGCCTGTCAATTTTTTTCTACATGTGTGTTTCTGAACTTACGTATGATGTCTGTGTGTTTGTATACATGCACATATATTCCTACATTATATATAGAAAGATTCAGATTGGTATTTATTGTACTCACTGGTTTTTGAGGTAATTTTTTATATTAATATAATTTTAAGCTTACATACAATTTGTAAGATTAGTACAAAAAGCTCTAGTACACTCTTCACTCAGATTCTACAATTGTTCACATTTTCCCCATTGTGATCAGAGTGTTATAACTTGCTCTTTTACTTAGCAAATATAATGCATTTTCTGGTATTTACTAAATATGATTATATTGTGTCATTCTAATGATGATAACATGGATGAAGTTGATAATAATGATAGTGATTGCTGAATGCTTATTGGACACTTTCATGTGCCAGGCACTGTTCTAAGTGCTTTACGTGTATTATCTTACTGAATCCTTAAATACCTCTGGAGCGTATACATTATTATTACCCCTCTAGAATGGCTATTAATACCGCTTGAAAGTATCACATTATTATGTTAAAGAACATAAGTCAGAGCACAAAGAAATGAAGCAACACAAAACTGGTAGATGAAAAAGCAAGGAGTTGGTTAAGGAAAAACCCCAACCCTCATAACCAAGGTGCTGAGAGTAGACTGTGATACTCAGTGTGCCCAAACAAGACAGTTTCTCACTTTTAGCACAGCAAACAGTAGGAACGTTCACATGGTATTGCCAGTTCTCCTGACCCTATATCTTATGGGGTGATTTAATGTCCTGGATGATAGCTATGCACACAGTAATTTGCACTGTATCTCAGGAACCCAGGGCTAAGGACTCAGCCCCTTTTGTAGCAAGCAATAAAATAAGCACCTCTTGAGCAGCCTTATAGTAGTCATGTTGTGGTTGCCTTGACCTACTTAATTGCTTGTGTGTCTAGCTGTTGAAACAGTATCAGGTCAGAGGAGGTTAGACCTTGTAGCTGGGCACACTGAGCAAGGATGTGCAGCGGTACTCAGGACCCATGACCAACCGCCTTTCCCAGCTGATTTGTAATCGGAGAAATTGAGTCCACATATTGATTATATTGTGATATCTTCTATCTCATTTTATAAATTTACTATAGATTATTTGACTAATTCCATGGTTTGGGCCATAAAAGGTGTTTCCTTTTTTTTCTTAATTGCCAGAGAAATAAAGCTTTGATAAGTATCTTTCACACAAATATTGGCTTACATCTCTGGTTATCTACTTTGAGTAAATTTCTTGAACTAGAACGATTGTTATCAAAAACAATGCATATTTTAAACGTGTTTTTTTTCCCATAATGCCAAATTGTACCCCTGAAATGTTGCATTAGTCAGTTCTTCCAGCAGCTTTACCTACAAATAATAACATTGTCTCTTCCTTTCTAGTATTTATCCTCAATGTATCAGACAGCCTTTTTTGTCTAACTGAATTGGTTAGAAAATCCAGAGCAATGTTATTGGACATATTTATCTAAGCAGAGATCCATCTATAATGGAAATTTTATGGTTTCAAGTGATTTATTGCCTATCCAGACAGCAAGCCTTGTTAAAAACCAAATTTATTTGCTCACCTGTTTTGTCTCCTCTAAGGATCAGAGCATTGATGAATATATGGAGGGGTTGTTAAAGTCAGTATTTTATAAAACAATAAGAATATTCTCTGTCCCATGCAACAAGAGCTATGTATAGTGGTGCTAGGCTGTAAACTTGTTTAATTTATGTGCTATACTTATGGATTCTCAGCAGTGGTGCTATCATCAACTTTCATTTTTGTTTTGTAATGGAATTGCTAAATATCATCAGACAGTGTGAACAAAAGAGTGCTTTATTCATGTTTAATTTTCATGTTTCTTCCCAGTTCTGCTGACCATCTTCTGTGCCCCATCCTCTTCTTGTTCTACAATATTTTAGTCCTATGTTAGTCTGCTCCAGGATGTTATGCTGCAACTGCAATTTGCATAAGATTTCTTTGCCTGTGTCTTTGCTCAGCATTCATTTGAATTTGAGTTTTTATCACTGCCTTACCAAGGAGTTTTTATTTCTCTCAAAAATACTCTGCAGAATGCTTGCTCTTGATTACTCATTCCCTGGGAACAGCTTTGCTCTCTGTGAGGCACCAAAGTTCTGACTGTGTTCTCTCATTACTTCATGCTTTTGCTGCCGCTGGCCTTTTATATTTTGAACCCCCTGTGGCCAGTGGCTGCCACGAGAAGGTCAAATCTGTAATGTGACTAAAATGACTGGTGGAGTATCAACCTGAGAAGGTATTGATCAGTCCCTCCACGAGATGGCACTGAAAATGTTTCTCTGTCTTTAGCATTTATCTTGACAAAAATTTAAAATTTTAACACTGTCAGAGATAAAATAGAATTGAATAAATAGTATAGTTTATTTAATGTGATTTTGTGTTGTGACTCATCACAATGTGATATCAAAATTTCCTTCTTCTGAAATCCTTCTGGGACCCAAGAGAAAGCATGCTCTAAACTGAGGGAGAGTTCATCTTATGGGGTATTGAGTCTGCTGACTGATTTCTAATTCTAGCCGCCGCAGGTTCTGCCCACCAGTGCAGATATCTTTCAGAAACACTCTGAAGGGCATATTGGTAGTATCCCTGCAGGCTTCTGTCCATAGTCTGCAGGAATCTAGTCTGGTTGTGTCAGCATCCTTGGTAGTTACATCTAAAACAAAAACAAAAATGAAAACAAGAACACCTTGGTGTTGAATTTCCTATCTTGGTTTCAGTCATTCATGTTGTGTTGATCAGGTTGAGAGGCTTTGTTTTGTTTTGTTTGCTGGAATTAACATTCTTGTAGACTTTGGTGAAATTCTTATTGATACTGTTTGGTTTGGGGGAGCTCTGTTTGCAGTAAACCAAACCAGAAAACTTGATGCATCATGGTGCTCTCTGGATTTGCTTGGCTGCACTGTCCCAGCTGGGTTTATCATTCTTATCAACATCCCTTCCTGGGATCATGGGACTCCATATTTATCTGCTAATGGCCTTAGTCTTAGACCTAGAAGAAAAACAGTGGCCAGCAGGGCACATTTCTTTAATCTACTCAAGTGTGTCCTTCCCAAGGACTAGCTTTTAGTATTTGCTTATTAGGTTGGAGCTAGAGTATGGCACATAGTGGGGGAATTGCTTGAGGGGCCCATGGATAATGATCCCATTCTAACTCTCCAGCTAATTGCACATATTACCTTTCTGAATGTTAGGATAATACCCCTCTCCCCCAATAAGGACCTCAATTTAAATTACAGATAAATGATTATTCAAATGATTTGAACGCTACATTTTGGCAAGGTACATCATTTCTTGATCTGGAGCACAGCAATCTGAAGGTGCCGGCCCCATTTTCTTCTCTGTCTCTAGACAGGAAATTCTTTTCTCAGATCTGCCTCTCCTGCTGTATGTTTTGCAAGTTGTAATCTGCATAGTCTGATGTCTTTAAATTGACTATGACATTCTTTCAAGCCTCACTTTTTGTGGAAATATAGTCTGAATTGTCAGGGATAGCAGATGATAGCTGAACTATTTTATTACTGCCAAACAGAAACTGCTGGTTTCCGAGCCGTTGGTAGAGGAGTCGTCATTGCCCCGCAACCTGTACTCCGATTTATCTGGTTTCGCATTATTTTTTTAAATGTGGATTTGTTAATTGTAACTTCATTTCTCATCCTAGTTTGTGTTGTTTTAAAGACTATTTTGGCTGCAAATAAGTGAAACCCATCCAAAACAGCTTAAATAAAAGAGGAGAAGTTTATTAAGTATACACTGATACCTCCTGGAAGCCTATGGCAGGAAGTGTATTGGGTTTCAGAAGGAAAAAAATCTGAATTTGAGTTTTTATCCAGTCCCAGCCCACAGATGATGAGGATCTGACGGGTCTAACTGGATTAAATCTGCATTCATGTCCAGTCAGCTCTCACTGTGAAATAGGGCCACATAGGACAAAGAGAGTTGTATAGCCGTAAAGACCCAGAATATAGATGGGGGATCATAGTCTTGTAGACATCCAAAAGGTAATTGATTACAGATCCAATGGGGTAGAAAGATGGATGCCATAGGGCAGCATTAAATATTGTCTCAGCAGAAGAATCTCAGAGAGTTTGATAGTTTTATCTCTATTGTTGCCTAAGCTACACCTGGTTTCAAGGATAACTTCAAACTTTGAACTCAAAATAGCATTATTATTTCATCTTTATTCTCTAATGTTGCATACTATCCACGTATGTTTAGCCTTAGTTCAATATTTAAATTGATTTTTAAGCACACCTCCATTTAGCTTTGTCTCTCTTGGTTTCTTTATTTCGCTTCATTCTTTCTTGGCTGGATTTCACTTGGCCAGCAGTTTTGCAAATAAAGCTCATGGGTGCTGTAATCTCGGAATCCCTGTCTACTTGAAAACGTCCATTTTGTGTATAGGTGAAGAATAACTTGGCCAGCCATAGAATCTTTGGGTCCTATCATCTTTTCCTCAGAACTCTGGAGACTGTGCTTCACTTTCTACCTGCTTAGGGTGCTGCTGTGGAGATCTGAGACAGTCTGTTTATTTCCGTCTTACTTGGGCTGTGCTTTATCTAGCTGAAGATCTATATGATTCTTTCCTTATAATGAAAGTTCAATAAATTCACCAGGGTATATCTGGGGATTGATCATTTTGTGCCAGTTTTTTCCCTAGGATATGATGTGCTCATATTTCAGGGAGATTCTCTTGTAAAATACCTTTGATAATTTTCATTTGATTAGTTCTTTTTTTTTTTTTCAAGAATAACAAATATGCATATTTCGGGTCTCCTTTCATGTCATTTTCCAGAAGAAGGCGATCTATTTTTCCCCCATCTTTGTTATTTTCCATTTTATTCAACTGTTTTTCCTCTAGCCAGCCCATAATGTTGCTTCCTGGATTTCAGTCATGTTATTTTAAGTCGATTAAAACCTGGCTTTCTTCTTGGTGATGCTTCTACAGGGCTCTTTTTTTTACTGAGCACTGCCAGTTTATTCTTAATTTTTTTTGATCTTCTTGTAATTTCATCTTTGAAACTTTATATCTCTTCCTTGTACCTTGTCCTTCTGTTATCATTTAGTAGAGACTGGAAAAACACGGAGAAATTTTGTGATTTAGTTTGTTTATATACCTTTTTTTTCTTCATTATCTATTCTTAGCTTTCTTTTGGTTGCTTTTTTGAATATTACTCATGTTTAAATGGGATCAGGTTTTTTGTTTGTTATTTTTGTTTTCTGTGGTGACTGAACTAGTGCAGTTCAAAGTGTTGATTTAGGGTTTACATCTCAAACATGTTCTTACCAAATTTGCTATTTACTTTGCCTTAGATGTGCATCTCCTTTCAATTTTTTTTTCTTTTTCTGTGTGTGTGTGAAATTGGTGGTGTGTTAGTAATACTCACTAAATCTCCTGCTTTCTAACTTGAAATCTGGTTGTTTCTCCTTCCTTGTATCTTCCTCCTATTCTTCACATGGGACTGGACTTCAGTACTGACCTTCACACTGAACTGCTCTTTGCTGGCCCTCTTCTATCCCTAAGTATTTGTACCTTGATCAGCAATGGGATAGGCCCTGAAAGCCTATGACACTGACTTTTCTCCTTTCAGATTTTTTTAAAATCAACTCTATTGAGGCATAATTCACATATAATAAAATGCACATATTTTAAGTGAGAAAAAGTGAGGTGGGAGCAAAAGCCTTCAATAATGAAGAAGGGTGACGTGGAGGTGCATAGATTAAAATAACGAAGAGAAGTTGTGGGTGGCTATTGCATCAGAGGAGCTGCAGTTTAAGAGGAGAGTGGAGAAGTGGTTTGGAAACAATAATGGGGAGCAGGGCGAAGGGCTAACCCCCTTCCAGGCATTCAGGTATATGGGAGATTAGACATGAAGTTCCTTGACCCCTGAGGGGTGTAGGGGAAATGGGGTTCTCAGGGGAGGGCTGCATTTCAGCTAAAATAGGATTATGAACAGTGGCAGGGGTCCCCACTGATTATAGAGGAGTTCTCATGTACACTTAGATTGTTTTTAGCTTCTTAATTTAATATTCATCAAAGTAACACTTGTAGATATTTTGAGAAGTAAAAAAAGCACTATAAGACTTAGAGCAGAAGTAATCACCCATTTTCCCACCCTTTTTCATCCTGAGATGCTGTTTCCAAGAAGCAAGAGTTTCTTTTGCTATTTACTTTTAAATTTTGAAATAACATGCTTCTATTGCAGGTTCATAATTTTTTTTACTTATGGATATTTTTCCTGACTTTTTGTACAACTTCCTCTCACACAGAACTTCCCCCCCACCCCCCTCCTCCTGATGGAGTTATATGAAAATTTGGGGGTTAATATGCTCTGCATATTATAATGGCTATATAAGCATTATTCAACTGGGTATATAGTATAGTAAAATTTCTTTTGCTTTCTTCTGAAATTGTCTAAAGTTAAGTCTTATATCATTTTAAATTTTGTTGATTTTTAATATACAGATTAACAATCCACTCATAAACTTCCCACTATAACTGTAAATCTTCCACTACATTCAAATCTATAAATAATATATCAGTTTTATTCTTTTCCTGAAGGTTTCCATCTTGCAGTCCTCTTTCCTTGTACTCCAGTCAAAACAGCATGCAGCACAGCTGTCCTCCTAGAATATTTCCTTTGCCTCTTCTTTAGGATTCCCTGTATGCTTCATCCTCCACTTTCTGTCTTCTTGGTTTACTTTCTAATTTTGGTGGTACTCACATCCTCCAGTCGTTTATTAAAAGACGGTGCATTGGATTAAAATTTTGAGAGCTTGTATATTTGAAAATGTCTTTGTAATTCCCTGAAACTTGATTGATAATCTGGCTGGGTATAGAATACTGGATTAGAAATAATTTAGCCTCAGAATTTTAAAGACTTTATTATATTTAAGCTTCCAAAGTTGCCATTAAGAAGGTAGAAGTTAGGTGACATTTGGATTCCCAGTCTTTGCATTTAAATTTTTTTCTTCACTGCTTTTAAAAGCTTCTGATTATTTCTGGAGTTCTCAAAATTTTGACACTGTTGCTTAGTGAGGGCTGTAGTCGTCTATTTTGCTTGGCATTCAGTGGTCTCTTTTAACCCAGTTGTTCATGTACTTCAGGTCTGGAAAAACTGTATTACTTATTTGAGAACATTTACCCTATAAATTTTCTTTTCTCAGGCTGGAATTCTTTTAATTTGATTTTGAGTCTTGTAGACTGCCACAGATGTTCTTACCTCTTTCATTGCCATCACATATCTTAAAAAAAAACCTTTTGAGAGATTGTAACAACTTTACTGAATTAAAATTGTTACTGTAATCATATATTTAATATCTAAGTAACCATATTTTCTGGAAGGTTTCTTTTTAAATAGCATCACTTTTAAATAGATGCCATATATGTTAATTACATTGTATTTGAAATATATCAGTTAATAGATGCAACATATATAACTATCTGTGTGTATATATTATATGTAGATTATAAATTATTTATATTAAATA
This sequence comes from Halichoerus grypus, assembly GCF_964656455.1. Classification (NCBI taxonomy): domain Eukaryota; kingdom Metazoa; phylum Chordata; class Mammalia; order Carnivora; family Phocidae; genus Halichoerus; species Halichoerus grypus. Next base: position 79,565,825 of record NC_135720.1, on the reverse strand, counting down.
TGTACAAAATTTTTCAAATTATAATATATCTGAAGTTTTCTTTTGATCTCAGCATAGTTTCTGTTGTCTCTGGTTACTTGTTTTGGTAGCTACATTTAATGACATAGTCTTTCCACGATTGATATGTGATTCTTAGTTTTCATTTTTTTAATATTTCAGGTTGAAACCCTAAAATTCTGACTGCAAAGTCTGTGGCAAGGGCAATACTTGCTGACTACTGGGTTTCACTGATCAGTCAGGCATTGGTCATTTCATTAAGGGATCCACAATAATCAAAATCTATTGACCTTTTCTTTCATCCCAGTCAGTTTCTTCTAAGGGAATATCCTCAATTTTAACCCTGGAGATATAAACCAAGAGATATAAACCAAGGATCTCCAGTGGATATTACTCCACATACATAACCTTTTGCTTGTTTTCCCCGATGGGTTCCAGCACCTTTCCTTTAGCTATGGCTGGTGTCTTGAATCAAGAGGCATTCAGCTCAGTCTCACTAGAGAGTAAATGGCCAAGCTCCCCCAGCCTGAAGAATTGCTTGGCTATTCCCAAGTGATCTAGGGGTCAACTGCACCCTATAAAGATCTTCAACCGAAACTTCTGAAACTAGACGGTATTTCTGCTTTCAGTGATAACTCTAATTCTTGAACTCCTGGTAGCTCTACATCTTGAGACTTCCCAGGATACTGAGATGTGCATTTCTAATTTCTTGGCTTCCACACTCTTGAGCTCCTAAATAACATCTTTCTCTGTTCTGTGCAGTTAGTCACTGATGAGCTATCAGCTCTCCTGCTTCAAAAATGTTGTTGAGTTTCTTGTTTTCTGAGATATACTCTCTCATTATCATTGTCTTTATTAGTGTCTTATTAATTCCTTCATTTTAACAGTAGTAGGGTTTTAAGAGGGGTTGGTAATAAATGCATATATTCAATCTATAGTGTTTTACTAGAAGTTCTTATATCCAAATTAAAGACCTCAATCTTTTTTTAATGAAAAGAGAGAACTTTTCAGGGTCTGTGTGAAGTGGATTAGAGATAGTTTTCAAGTACTTCATGGTGTGAGAATGGTAAGTATGGTTAATCCTGCTGAGAATTAAGTATGTTTCTATTAAATATTACAGTTTCAAGAATGAAACTTAGAAGCAAAGGCTTTCTTTGGTAACGAAGAACTATATATTATTAACTAAACTACTAGGAGTTTTCCCAGAATGCTGATTCAGTAAATTCTTTCCATGTTCTTGGCTTGAAATGCTGCAGGAAGGAAAAAGGATATGGTACAAGCAGAATAGTATTAAATTCAGATGTGCTTATACAGAGAAAGGATTATTCCTGTCAACCTTAAATTTTTGGACTACATTTAAACTATTATTTTGTATTTTCCCCATTTTTTGGTTTATTTCTCTTTACACACTAACACTGAAGTAAACAGTTGCACAACTGTGTAAATAATTAAGTTTTATTTTTGTATTAGCAACTGGAAGAACTTTCTAGGGTTCTGATAGTCCTAGGTAGTTTTTCAGAAAAAAACTCAAATTCGTTGACTTTTATTTGGTGGTTATCTATTAAGATTTTACATTGCTATTTTGCCATCCTAAATGTTCCTTTTTGTTTTGTTTTTGGTAAGTGTATGCTTTAATGATGATTTTAATTCCAGATTTCCTTGATACTAAAATGTAGTTTGTAGTATGTGCCATCACAAATATTTTTTCATTTATTTAAGAATGAGAAAAAAAACTCCATTAAATATTTATATTAGTGAGGTAAGATACTTCCAACATTTCATAACTATTCAAATGTAAAAATTGTCCTACAGTCTATGAAATATGACAGTTTATGTGAATATTAACTACCTATGTATGTATGGTAATTTCTGGTATCAAATAATAAAATAATATTATAATTTTATGCTCTCTGATAAGCAAATGATTAAATGTTGATTATCTTGAAATCTGTAAATGTTTTCTAAGTAATTTAAGTAATAGAATTTATTATAAATTTGTTGCTTTCTATTAAGAGTCAGGATTGCTACATAATGTTTTATTCTCTATGTTATTGATAGGATATGATTTAGGACAAATGAATAGAAAATATTTTGATATACTCTCATGTTGCTTTTCACTTTTAAAGAAATTTCACATAAATTGCATCATTGGCATTTTTTATAGCATATATAGTTGTATCTATGCTTAAATATTTATTTATTCTTTTATATTTATTTTTCTGAGTTTCTCTTTCTTCTTCTTTTTTCTTTCTTTCTTTCTTTTTTTTTTTTGACAACTGAAGCTTAAAAGCTATGATTTCTTTCTCCCTTCCTTTCCAGTTACATGTAGTAAAGGCATGATTTTTCCTAAATGCTTATGTCTTTTCACATGTTTTGGCAAGGGAGGTAAGAAGGTGGGGTGCATATTAGTTAATGTGATGCTTCCCCTTCTAAAATTGTATCAGTTATATAATCTCTAAAACAGATTTCACCTTTGAAGCATTCCTTTTACAATAAAATATTCACACACCTCTTCAGCTCTTTCCTGTGACTAGGGAGGAACTCAACTTTGGTCCTTTTAAGGGCAATATCCTTCTATAATATTTAAATGTATTTCCAGTACTAAAACAAGTATTTTAAAGGCATGTATAAAGCAGTCTGAGTGCATAATCCCTATAGAATTTTGTAGATTTCTTGCCACTTTTATAGTTTTCTTCTGTATCTAATTTCATAGCACTTTTATTGTAGTAACTCACCTTTATTAAGCTTTCCCAAAAATTCAATTTAGTTTTCATAGAAATACCTATCTTTAGTACTTAACATTTCTTCAGTTTGTGTTATAATTAGAATAAAATGAAAAAATGGCATAAACTTATTTGGCTGACTCTTTGAAACTAGTGGAAGCAGACGATACCCCAAAGAAAGTAGCTGGGCAGCTTTAAGTATTTGGTGTGCCATAGTCATTGTTTGCTATATGTTACTGAGGAAATGAAGCGCATTGGCTGATCTGATGAGTCAGTTATGTAAAGGTCAGTTAAGAGACCTACTGCTAGAGTAGAGCTCTGAGCTAAGAGTGAAGAAGTGATGGAACTAGAAGAACCTGGTGATATGTCGAAGGAGGGGTAATTTCTTTCATTGATACATCAATCTTGAATAGATTGAAATCCTTTGACTTCTGCTTAAATAAATTATGGTATATGCATCCTGTGGACTACTGTTTATAAAATAGGACCATGCATCTTGAAGCCAAGTTAAGTCCATGAGCTGTAGTTAAGTATGTGTGTATGTTTATGTGAGTTAGTTTAACTGCTTAGGAGTGGGATTACAGTGGGTGGAAATTTACTCTTTGTACACTTCCAATAGTTTGTGCTTATGTTACAGTTGGTATTGCTTTTATAATGCTAAAGAAAAGAAAATACAAAAAAGAAGGTCTCTATGACTCTTGGGGATTTATCTTCCCTTTTGTGATATGTTTTAATTCCTTTCCCCAGTCATTGCTGCAATAGATAAAGAATCCTAGATCATCCAATGGGGGCAAGGTAATGGAGAAGCCTAGGGAGCAGAATTCCATGCTACAAATGTCCTTTTTGGTCAAATGGAAATAATAGTACTTTCCACAAACAGTTGTTAAGAGGATTAAATGAGGAAATACAATGGAAAGTGCTTAGAATTCTGTCTTGCACATAGTAAGCGCTGTATATGAATAGTGTTGTTGTTGCAGTCACAATGTCTAGCCAACCCCGTACAGATAGAAGTTCTGCCTCCAATTCCATTCTTAACGTATCTCGGCCTTGAGAGTGGAAAGAGTATGAACTAAGATTAGAAAGATCTGGTTGTGAATTCAGGCTTCATCTCTTAACAAGTATGTGTTTTTGTGCCAGCTATTTTAATTCTCTGTGCTTCAATTTTTTTTATTCCGTGAAATGGTATTATAATAATTACCACCCAGAGGTTGTGATTGTGAAATGATTTTAAGGGCTACAAAGCCCTTCACCCATGGCAGGCGGCACACACTCCTCAGGGATGTGCCTTCCTCCTTTCATTCCTGTGCTCCTCCTCGCTCTCCAGTCCTCCTTGCTTTTGTCTTCATTACTCAACCATCTTCCTTCCCTCACTGCTTTCTTTTTTTTTCTTTTATCAAAAGGAGTCTGTATGGTCTTTCTTAGCATTTTAATTGTGTGATAAGCCCTTCACAGAGACATACCAGAGATTGGTGTGGTATTTCAAGATTATAGATCTAATTGTGATATTTATTATCAAATTTTAGCATACAATTTGGGCTTCTACCTGGAGAGAATAAACATTAATAGCGGTCTCAGTTTGTGCTTTCCTGATCTTCACAGATGCAGAATTGGAGTGCAACTTTAATTATTCATTTCTACTCTGATGGTTCCATTCATTTTTTATGATTTTTGGGAAGCATTTAAGACAGCTACTTCACTGCTCTGCAAATGGGACTCCTTTTGTTGTTATACCACTAACAACCTTCAAATGAGTCACATGCCTTAGTGTACTTTTTACCTTGTAAAACTGCCTGGAATTCTAGAGAACATTCAGAGAGTTTTGTTTTGTTTTGTTTTTTCATCTTTCCTTTAATAAACAAGCTCTCTTTGAAAAGGATAACCTGGAAGAGGAAGTTAGGGAAAATTCGATGCCACTGATTGAACCTCATGTTGGTATAATTTATCAATACCTTTAAACTGAATATTTCTACATTTTTTCTTCCTGGAAATAAAGATCCTCTGTGTTTCGTGTACATGGCATGTGAGATGGATAATATCATATACACAAAGTACTTGTATCTTTTATCTTGTATTTTAAGGGACTACTTTAAGTTATTTTTTTTAAGATTTTATTTATTTATTTATTAGAGAGAGAAAGAGCACAGGCGGGGGTGGGGGGCAGAGGCAGAGGGAGAAGCAGACTCCCCGCTGAGCAAGGAGCCCGACGGGGGATTCCATCCCAGGACCATGGGATCATGACCTGAGCCGAAGGCAGATGCTCAACTGATGGAGCCACCCAGGTGCCCCCTAATTTAAGTTCTATGTTACATGCAGTGTTGGATCCCACTTTTGCCTTGCTGAAGGATTATACAGTTGTTGGGGGCTGTCTTTACAGAACTTAAAATACAAAGTTAGATGCAAATGTGAACATTTATATGGGATAAGGAAAAAAAACAGCTTAAAATTTTTAAAAGTTTTTAAGTATTTGTAGAATATTTTGCAAATATTCTAGAATTGTACAGCTATTTAAAAATATTTCTAAAAATATTCTACAAATATTTAAAATTCCAGAAAATAACTCACTATATTTATAAATTAACTGCCTCACAAAGCTCTATACTATTCCCTATAAGGTTAGTTGAATGTTTTTTGAGTACCTCATTATATGATAAATAATTTTGTAATATTCTCTGTAGAGACTACAGAAAGATAATATAGCTTTTTGCTACCATGGCTGATTAAAATTTGTTTTTTAGCATTAGTAGTTGGGATGTAGTCAATATGAAATTCTACAATGGGCTATACTTACTATTTGTAGTACTGCTTTTGGTTTGTGCAGTACAAACTGGAATTCTAATAAATTCTATTTTGAGAGATTCCTATAACATTATGTTGTATTGATAACTATATATGCCACATTACTGAGAATATTCCTGAAGGGATAGAACTTTCATTTTTGATTGCTGACAATGAGAACTAAATCTTCTCCTTAGAATTTACGTATTTGATAATTAGAAGAATTTTCCATGTACTAGCTTCTTGCCCCCTACATTTCAAACCTTATTTCTTCTCTATACTTAACAAATGTGCTTGTGCTGGGAATCACAGGACATGTTCATATCACATTATGATCTCTGGATATACGCTGATTTCAGTGATGGCGGGTGTGTCAGCAACAACTTAACCATACACAGAAAAAACTGTGAAACATACATATGTTGGACCAAGTAAATATATCTCTAACCCAGCTTTTCCTTAGCCAGATTTTAAAATGCCCATGGGCACTCCATGGCTACCCAACTCCAGAGGGTTTGTGATAGAGAAGAAGTCAGAGAGGGAAGAGACAGCAGTTTTCCAAAACTTTAGAAAAACCAGTGATTATATGAATACATTGCAAGCGATAATGAAGTTAAGGTATTGCAAGCTTAACTTTAGGGCACCTCACTTAGATGAGGCTTTTGCAAGGCCCCTAATCACCTCCCAAAGTCCCCACCTCCTAAACCATTACCTTGGGATATGGATTTCAACATATGCATTTTGGGGTGGGAAACAAACATTCAGGCCGTAGCAGAGTGCATGTGATCTTAAGCAAAGTTTCTCAGTTAATATATATTGAATCACTCTTCCCCGTGTCTGTTAAGGTTAAATCTTGATTTTCTTTTCACATTGATAGATGCACACTTGCACATTTGTTATGTATGACACACTCTTTGTTAACTCATATTAATGCCATTGTTATGAGTATAGTCCAACCGTGGCCCAACTGGGAGCTACTTTTAATCTTTCAGGTGATTGAGTGTGCATTTTTTCTATTTATTTTAAATTTTTTACAAAAGTCATACTTGCTTATGGTTGACAAATCAGAGGGCTTACGCGGTAAATGTAGCCCACTACCAAGTCACCACCATTCACAGCTCTGTCACCGGGACGTTACCCACATATCTGCAAATAATGTGTGTAGTAGAAACTCTTGTCAGTTTTTGGATATTTTCTATTAACAACTTGCTAAAATAGATGAGGCTTTATCCCACTTACAACTAACCAATCTTCCTTCCTTCCAATATGGCTATATTATCATTTTAGTTCTAGTCTTATATTTATAACAGTAAATAATATTCTTATACCTTTCTATTCTGCCAATTATAAACACTAATTTTTATCCCCTCCTTTATAAAGTGTAGATATTTGTAACTCTTCCTTTCAGCACTTCCCTCTTGCAGTTTCTATTTGTACTTTAACTTTTGTCAAGATTGACAACAGTTGCCTACTACATATTATATGGAAGAGAAAGTTCATTAAACCCAAGACTACTAATATTTGCATTCTGTCCAAGAATTAATTAATTCTTGTTAGGAAAAAACATTGATCAAGAAAGAGTTTTATAAGCAATAAGCATGGTCTTTCAGAGCCTGTACCTTGCTTTGCTTAAAAACTCCAGGCAAGAAGTCCTAGAATATGCACCATGAAGTGTGCTTAAGGGCAACTTTGCGTGTGCAGTATGTCCTTATGATCTGAATACAGACACTAAGGCCAGTCAGGTCCAGTCAATTCATCCTGTATGTGATAAGCAGCATTTCTATGATTCCCTATAAAAACCTCTCCCAAAGGTCCTTCGAGAACCCATGTATTCACTGACTTTTTTGTACACTTACATGTCTTCAAGCCTACAGGAAAGCTACACAAGCACTCAATTCAGATATTGCTGGTTTCTTTGATCTTGTAAATTGAGAAAACTAATAATGACACATTAGTATGATTACTTAATTACATTTCACCGAGAAGTGTCTCTTTTTCATTTCTGGTTCAGTGTTTTGTTTTCCAGTTGCCCTCTTCTTTCATCACTATTTGCCTTCATTACATAATCTTTTCTTCCCCTGCCCGGCTTCCTATCATGCAGCTGCATTCAACAAGAGAGGATAAATATAAGAATAAAAATTCTCTACTGGATGAATCATAAGAACTCTAAATTCAACATATTAAAAACTGAATTCATTATCTTTAATCCAGCTTAGCTCCTTCTCTGTTCCTTATCAAAAGACACCCAGTCCCAAGGCCAAAAATCCTCCCGGCATCCCAGCTCTATGCTCTTATTCTCCATATCCTGTGTGTTGTGAAGTCATATCTGCTATGCGCTTTCTAAAGAACGATTGGATAAGGACAGTTTTCTCTGTCCTCACTACTGCTATCTTGGTTTGATCTTAACTGAATTCTGAATCCTCTCACTGAGGAATTCCTGCAACAGTCCCTTAACTGCTCTCCTTGCCTCTGGTCTTAGCCCATCTTCAAGCCATTTTCTGTTCCCACTCAGCATGATCTTTCTTATACTCAGATCCGATCAAATCCTTTTTCTGCTTAAAAAACCTTATTGCTTTTTCTTTGCTTTCATGATAATGCCCCAAATCTCCAACATGATATTCAAGGTCTTTCATTACCTAGGTTCTGCTTATCTCACCAACCTGGTATCTTAAAGCACATCTCCCACAACTATTCCTAAGTGTCTAATGTGCCTCCTCCCCGTATATCTTTAGGCTTTTGCATACTTGGTCCTGTCTCACTGGAACAAACCTTCAATTGCCTTTTCACCTGGCAAACTTGTGTGTCAGGTCTCCGTTTAGATTGTAAGCCCTTTCTTGAATATCTTTTTCTAGAGATTAAATGCCAACCTCCTATTTCCAAAGACAATGTCTTAACTGCTTCTCAGAATGCATATAGTATGCTGAAATTATCTCTTTACCTGTACGTTCTCTGTGGAGATCGTATCTAATTCACCTTGCCTCCTAATGCCCAGGATAGGTGCTGGCATGGCCTCGTATCTATTTGCTCAGTGGATGAATGAAATCATCCAAGTCCTTTGTCATAAATTCCTGATTCAAACTATTTTCAATGGAGCAGATAACTATTTCATGTGATGGTATAATTTAGCTTTAAAATTTAGATGACATCTCTAAGTTGCTTTAGGGCTATGAGAATATTAAATTTACTGCCTTTGTATATTCCGAAGTGAACACCATTATAACAGCTTTTACAAAGCCCTCCTCAAGTTACTAAGGTTTACCTGTGGTCTGTAGCCATTGCCACATGGCTAAGAAAGCTACTTTTATATACACTTCAATTTTCTAACTGCATGTAAAAAAGCAATTGCTGCTTGTATTTTTAAGAGTATAAATAATGATCTCTGTGATTATTCTGGGACATATTGCACTATGATAAATTTGCTCCATTTTAATTTTTTTTTTTTTTTAAGATTTTATTTATTTACTTGACAGAGAGAGACACAGCGAGAGAAGGAACACAAGCAGGGGGAGTGGGAGAGGGAGAAGCAGGCTTCCCGCCGAGCAGGGAGCCCGAGCGGGGCTAGATCCCAGGACCCTGGGATCATGACCTGAGCTGAAGGCAGACGCTTAACCACTGAGCCACCCAGGCTCCCTGCTCCATTTTATTTTCAATCCAACAACTTATCTTTTTCTCCCCAGAAAGCTTTTTGAAATCTTATTTTGCAATCAGTTCGTTTAAAAGATACTTCCAAATGGGAAATTTGTTTTCCAATTCTTTGATTAACCTTCTTAAACTATTTGTTGGCATTCTCCCTGAAGGGATTTCAAAAAATCTCTAGGCCCTGTCATGTGGATATGTCCCTGGGAGAGCTGTGCTCCTCTGGAGGGTTGGATTTAGTGTCCAAGCTTTGGGTCATCCAAGTCTTCTGTAGTATTACATCTACTGCTAACAGAAATTTTCTTCTCCAGGTATTCTGTGCTGTGTTCTGAACTTTCCCATATAGATTGCTCTTCAGCTTGTTTAGGAATGATATGTTTAGTGTCTGAGGGAACTTGGGTTAGCTAAATTGTCCACATTTAAAATTATTCTTTTAAAACCATATCATCAGACTAGAAGTTGGCAGAAGGCAAAGCAACAGTCGTAGTGACTGTAAGTCCTGCTCCTCATTTGCCGTGAGACTAACCAGTTCCATGCATGAGCCTCAAGGCTGGTGGTAGGAGGAAGCTGGGGCTGGATATGTGAGACGGTGCTCCCCTCGCCTCCCACACGGAGCCCCACTAGCTTCACTTTTATTATATATGCTGAGCTTCTGAGTAAAATTTCATGTGGAGAAGAAAGTGAATAGAGCATATTGCTACAAAATATTTTGAAAATAGGTGCCATAGATAGAATCTGAGTGAGGCTTAGGGGGTAGATACAATGCAAATCTGCCTACAAGTAGATTTTGATTCTGGCTGTCTCCTGCATGGCCCCAGTATCCAATCCATTCTGTGTACAGCCTGCTAGGCTACTAATCAACCCTTCAGTTATTAAACCTATGGCTCCTCACACTCAGGGTCCTCAAGGACAATTCACATTCATAACGGATCCAGTGTTCCCCCTCTGCAGTAACTGTCCAGTGAGTGCCTTGGAAACTTCCTCCCCACCTAGGGCTGAAGAAGCCTGCGCTCCTCATCTTGAAGAGCATCCTGCATTAAATCTTTCTTTTTTTCTGAACACTTTTTCAAGGAGGCATACTATCCATTTTATTCTCTTTATCTTCATAATTTAAATAATCACTAAAATTGTTAAATATTTGAAGTATGCAAGTGCATAGGAGAAGTGAGTCAGATATTGTTTATTCCTATCTCCTTCCAGTGGTGCTCATTATCTCCCTTGTCACTTGTGGAGAACATTGCTTGTGTTTTGTTTGACCAAAGGCCCTTGCCCATCTTCTGGAGACAGCAGCAGTCTCTCCTTGGGGAAATGCTCTTTCCCTACTCCATGGGTTCTGGAGAGGAGAATTTCAACACAACCCCCCTGAGCCTGGATGTGGGTGAGTCACATGAGCGAATAGGCTAGTCAAAATTCCCCTATGGGATTTATACTTTCTTTAGCAGAGAAAGAAGTTGTCTTTCTCCTGGAATTTACCAATGTGAGATGAGGTAGGCCTGAGTAGTAATTGCAGGCTGTTCTTAGTTAGCTCAGATCTGCTCTGCTTTTGTCTGTGTGATAGAAGGGCTGATTTTTATACTCTCATGGTAATATTCTTGGGGTGGCAAGAAGTCTATCTCCTTGGCAGGGTGCCTTTAGCATGACTCTGCCCAGGAAACAGATAGTTTCTATAAAATAGAGGATTTCTATTTCTGAGAACTTCAAGATTTTAGTCTTTCCCTTTCAAAACACTGTCATCTTTTCTTGCTTCAGAAAAAGTTTGGAGACTAAAGCTAAAGTTTTATGACAGATTGCTGCTCCCACAGCTTCTGTGGTTGATGCAAAAGCAAACAAGTATTTAACGGTTTTCACCTTTTAACTCTTTCCTGTCTGTGATATCCTGATTAAGTACATGCAAATTATTTCTATATGCAAAATGTCCACTGTAAAATACATATTTTCCTATAGCCTGCTTGCTTGTATTGGTTTCATAGGTCTATTTTATAAACATCTGCATTAGAAAGAATTAAAACAATTATTAATTTGAACCTTTCTAGTTATGCTACCTTCATATTTCTTGTCCCATGAAAACATTATGAACATAGCTACCTTCAAATTAAAATTCATGCTTTTTCATGCTTTGTCAGCTAGTTTCTACCCTTCAAACCCATGTGTGTCGAATAGATTCCTCTCTGCTCCCTGAAAAGTAGAGTGGGAAGGACAGATTGGTAAGAATCAAACTGATGTCGTCTGCTATCCAAGTGAGCAAGAGCTAGGATATAGGTCATCACTTTGGCTCAGCTTGTCTCTGTCTTCCTTTTATTCATCCTTAAAAGACTACAGTGGTTGAGAGTGGGCATCATTTTAACAGTGCATTTCATTACTAATAAAAATGAAACAAAGCTTTGGGAGTCTCTTTTTCTAAAGACATAATTGAAGTATACATAATTTTATTGTATTACTTCTCCAATCATTGATTACTTCTCTGCTGCTATGAGGGTAGGTAACTGCTGCAGAGGCATATTGGGTACATAACCTGAGATTTCTCTTCATTTCTGGGATTGTTTCCCCTTTGCTTAGGACATCCCTTTCCCATCTATCATAGGGAGTCCAAAATCTGGAGATAAAAATGCATATTCAAATCAAGTGTCATGTCCAAGTATTTTAGATTTAAATGTGGTATTGGAATCTAAATTTTAGATACCTTAAAATGACACATGATTTAGATATAAAAGGTTGTAACATTTCTTTCCTAATGGTAAAGATGACCCACGAATTTGTTTATGGTTTGAATTAGGTGTACTGCCCCCAAACAGATATGCTTATAGTTCAGCAAATAATTTAGCTCCCAACAAATGAAAGAAGTAACAGGTGTTCAAAAATATATCTTTTGAAGAGATTACAATGTTTGAAAGTCTTTTTTTTTTTTAAAGATTTTATTTATTTATTTGAGAGAGAGAAAGCATGAGGGGGGGAGGGTCAGAGGGAGAAGCAGACTCCCTGCCGAGCAAGGAGCCCGATGCGGGACTCGATCCTGGGACTCCAGGATCATGACCTGAGCTGAAGGCAGTCGCTTAACCAACTGAGTCACCCAGGCGCCCCAATGTTTGAAAGTCTTAAAAATTGTTTCCTGGTAAATTTTCCTATGCAGATCTTTATTAAAATTTAGTTACATAAGAGAAAAGAAACATATTCAGCAACACAGATATCAACTGTGGATAAAAGGAGAACCATATCTTCACATAAGAGTTAGGGGATTCTCACAAATGATATAATTAGAGGACAAAGTAATAAATCATACATTTGCAGCCTAAATGCTAGAATGAGGTTGTAGTTATTGAAAACCCAACTGTGGTGTGTATTCTGAAAGAATTCACAGGTACTGCAGTGAAAGGTCCTGCAAAGTCATTAAATACTTTAAGTATAAATGGTATAAGAACTCCCCACCAAGGTCGTGCCCTGTTTGCATTAACAAATAAGAATGCATATACTATTACCAGATATTCTTACCATCACTATAGACTGCTCGTTGGAAAGCCAATGCAGACCTATAATTATCATTATGTTCACATACATTGTGTTCTAAATGTATCATTTCTTCTAGCTCCCTAGACAAATATGCATTGTGGTATTTTAGAATTACATAATGAAAACTTCTTGAGTAAAATGCAGTAAAAATGAACAAATACCATGAATATTTTTAAGGTTTAGATAAGAAGATTTTGAATTGGGAGAAAAAGACAACAGTGTTAAAGCTCTGTTTTACCTTCTGAAGTAAAAACATGTATGTGGTCTAAATGTATTTTACTAGGGCAAATTTAATTTAATGTTTGCATCCTGAAGGGGCAAACAATGAAACAGAAAAGTGTCTATCTAGTCCATTAACTACATTAATAAAAAAAAAAGCTGTACTTATGAAATAACCTATCTAATAACTTCATGGATCATTAAAAGTGTGTGAGAGACTTACTGGCAGTCTGGCTTTGAGGTTCTTTAACTTACAATCTTTATGGGGCAGGGAATGCAACATTCCTTTCAGTAAGTTCAAAACCATTCCTTTGGAAATCTAGTCAGGTTTTACATTTGATTTTTATTGAGACTTGGGAAAGAAAGAAAGGCCACATTGTGACACTCTTGCTTTAGGAAAAAGCGATTTATGTGACAGAAAGTTTGCTTTTGATTATCCTTACTCTTATTATGAACCTCTGTTCCAGTTTTGGAGGCAATGGTGGTGGAGGTGGATAATGGATCTCCATTTTCTTGCGTTAGGTGCTGACTGCCTTCACTTACCTCTTTCATCAACTTTTCCCCCCAGATCAGAACTCCCAATTCATCAGTGTCTTGAATTTAATGATTAGTTTGAAAGATGACCTTCTATGTTTCCTTTTCCACGTTTAAGAATATGTGTAATTTCAAATTGATTCTAAATGGTAAGATGTATTGATTAGGATGGAAGGCTCAGGGGCTTTATGGTTAACTGAACAAAGAAGGGATCTAGGTTTATCTTGTTATTTACTTGTATGTATGAAAATCAGAGACCATTTAGCAGTCCCCTTCTCAGAAGGGCAGAAGGATTGTGTTGCTTTGTTCTAAGAGAATTGTGACTTGATTATTAGTTACTTAATTACTTAATTATTAAGTAATAATAATCACTTAATTATTATTATTATTAATATTATAATTAATAATTAACTGGAAGTTGAAATTACTATTATTATTATTTTCCACCTCAATTGTAATACTAGTTTGACACATTGTACTCTAAAATGAACTCAAACTTACAGGAAAAATAGGGACATAAAAACAAGCTTCTAACCTCCTCCTAGAAACTCACCAAAATAACAAAACATAAAAAATAGGGATAACATTTTCATTCATTCTGAAAGTAGGAAATGTGCCATCTCTCTCCTACATATTTGAGGTATTGTTTTTTTCCACAAAATGTACAGATGTCAGCAAATTGATGTAGACAATAAGCATTGTCACACATTTCCCATTTTTAAAAAAGATTTATTTATTTGAGAGAAAGAAAGCGAGCAGCAGAGGGGCATAGGGAAAGGGAGTCTTTTTTAATTATTTATTTAAATTCAATTTAGTTAACATATAGTGTATTATTAGTTTCAGGGTAGAATTCAGTGATTCATCAGTCGTATATAACACCCAGTGCTCATTCCACTAGCGCCCTCCTTAATGCCCATCACCCAGTTACCCCATCCTCCTACCCACCTCCCCTCCAGCAATCCTCAGTTTGTTGCCTAGAGCTCAGCATCTCTTATGGTTTGCCTCACTCTGTATTTTCATCTTATTTTATTTTTCCTTCCCGTCCCCTATGTTCATCTGTTTTGTTTCTTAAATTCCATATGAATAAGATCATATGGTATTTGTCTTTCTCTTACTGACATAGTCCCCTTCGCATAACATCCATGTTGTTGCAAATGGCAAGATTTCATTCTTTTTGATGGCTGAGTAATATTCCATTGTATATATATACCATATATACCACATCTTCTTTACCCATTCCTCTGTCATTGGATATCTGGGGCTCTTTCCATATTTTGGCTATTGTGGACGTTGTTGCTATAAACATTGGGGTGCATGTGCCCCTTTGAATCACTGTTTATATCCCTTGGACAAATACCCAATAGTAGTGTAATTGCTGGGTCATAGGGTAGTTCTATTTTTAACTTTTTGAGGAGCCTCCATACTGTTTTCCAGAGGGGAGGAGAGAGTCTTAAGCAGACTTCCCACTGAGCATGGAGTTCGACAACACAGCCACAGGGCTCCATCCAACGACCCTGAGATCATGACCTGTGCTGAAACCAAGAGTCAGACGCTTAACCGACTGAGCCACCCAGATGTCCCACACATTCCCCTTTCTTAGGAGAACTATATAACATTGTACAATAATCTGAAAGAAATTCTGGCTAATTCATGTGAAGGATTAAGAGCTTTTGGCAATCACACCGTAAAAGAGATGTGAAATACCTGCCGAGGGTTCTCTTTTTATACAAACACAAGCAAAAGTAATGTCTTTGATAGACATAAGAATAGGAGTTAACTTTGAAAGGAAGTAATGACTGGGAGGTGGCAGGAAGGAGGCTTTGGGGGTGCAGATAATGTTCTATATGCATAATGGGTATAAAGATTGTTTGCTTAGTCAAAATTAATTGAGGCATTCACACTTTATTATATGCATATACAATGTTACTATATGTATATTACATACTTTACTATATGTATTTTGCATGTTTTCCTTCAAAAACATGGCAAATCCCATTTTGTGGCAAGGAAAAGAACTAACTGAAGGTACTTTAGGGAAAGGTGGAGCTCTTTACAGCTGCAGAAGGACTTGCACTGGAAGTGGGAAGTCATGCAGAAGGCCATCTGTCTGGCATGTAGCGCCCCCCCCCCCATGGCATGTTGCTTTTGCTTTCCTTTATGCACCTATTCCTTTTCGTCAGCTCTCTCATACTGCAACTTGTGCATGCTTTGGGTTTTCCGCAGCTTTGGATCAATCTCATGGCATTCTTTCACCTTCAATACCACCCTCTCAACAACATCCCAGTCTCCCTGCTGGTCTGAGAATTTCCTGAGAGGTGGCTCTGGATCGCGGGAACACCCACGTGAGGTCTGCGCTTGGGAAGGTCCCCACCTGATATGGAGCATGGATACTTAAGTCCCATAGGTTGAGACTTGGAAGGGTTCCCTTTGGAAGCATGTGGGCAGGCAGGGCCAGCAGGAACACTGAACCCTACCCCATTATACCTGTTTGTCTTCTTTTCACTGAATTTCAAAGATGTCTCCTCCTAACCTTGTCAAGCTAGGACTCCCGTAAGTGAAAATGTTGCAGTGGCTTTCTCTGGGATGTGAGAATCCAAGTTACTTTTGCTCCCTTCTTTGTGTCATTTTTATAGCCCAAGTAGTTACAATTAGCTTGTAATCATTTTATAACTAGAAAAAGGCAGTTTTTATTAAAAATAAAATAAAATGGATTTAAAACCGGTCAAGAGGATGAATCTGGCTTTCTTAGGAGATATGGAAAAGTACATGAGTAGTTGGAATTTTGAGACACAAGGAGTATTTGGTATTATTGATATGCTTTAGATGGAGATCAGTCTTGAATCAGGGCTTGTAATTCCAGAGAATCTTCTGTGGGTCATTGTAAGTAAGTAGTGGGGATGCACAGTCACATGAAGAAAGTTAAGGGCCAAATGAATGGAGAAAAACTGGAAGTCGAAATAGCAGATATGTCTCAGAGCCTTAGATTCTCTATCTGCTGGGGTTTTTAATTTATCTATAGAAAGAAATGGTTAGGAGATGGTCCATAATGTTTCCTCAAACCTCTGAGAATTGGATGCTGAATCGAATCCTCTTGTGACTGAAACTCAAGGAATTAACAAAGTATGCCAGATTCACAACAGGTGGTACATAGCTACCAAGCACCTGTACCCGATCCTAGGGATGGGCTACTGAGTAAGTTGTACTTGCCAAACTGCTGAAATCGACAAGAAGGAGCTATAGCAGAGAATGAGAATAAGTCCTGATGGGACTATGTGACAGTGTATAAACATTGAAGGGAATTTATTGCTAATGGTTTCTGAAGACTGACAGACACCCACACTTGCCTCTCCTAACCACAGATGTTTTGAGTACCATCAGGGAGCCTCTGTTGTGGTATGGATCTCTATGACATATTCCCTGTCCTAGCTTTTCCTTATCATGAAATAACCTGGTACTGGGTGAAGCTTGGTTTGTCTCATGGCAATTTTGATGATTAACCAAAATCACTGCTGCTAACTGAGCAGTAAATGTTGCAATGTATGCTAGCAAATTTATTTCCTAAGATTCTTCCAGCTTTTAAATGCTCAAATATGTTTGAAATTAAACCTTTGGAAAAATATTCAAGTGATGCTCGGTGTCAGCTCTTCAGTAATTTTTGGTAGAAAACGTGGCTTCCTTTTGCAAACAAATCCAGTTGTTTAATTATTGTGATACCACACATAACACATCATAATAAAACTTTTCTGTTGAAAAGATCAGTTCTTTCAAGAACAGAACATCAAGAGAAGCACAACACAGGTATTGACTTTCAAATTGGGTGGAGACATTTTCAAACATTAGTTTTTATCATGACCAGGACTTGCAAAATAAAGGACTTTTTTCTTTTTTTAAAGGAAAAATTATTTTCAATTTAATTCAGTCACTCAGAAGGAATCATGATGTACATTCAAAAAATAGCGTTTTCTTATTTTCCATTTGACTTTGTACTTGTCTTTTCACCTATATTTTAGAGATAAAGTGATAAAATGGGACAATTCAATTGAAGCTTTGAATATAATTTAAGGAGGCAAAAGTTGCTGACATATGTGTTTTGAGAAATCTAGGGTTTAATAAAAAATTATAGAGTAGTGGCTACCAATAGATAAAATGGATATGCTGCATCTTTTCTAGGAGCTCAAAGCACGTTACACATATTAAGTCATTTATCCTCACAAATATAGAGAAGCAGAAAGACAAAGCGGTGCCTTTCAAGTATACACTGGGGGATAACACTTGTCAGGGTAGGAAATGTTTTTTTTGATGATCTGAGTTTTCAGGAACTGGACTTTTTTTTTGTACAAAAGTAATGTTTTTGGATTTTTATAAACTATGTTTTTAAATTTATTTTGTAGAAATATAGTGTTTGGGGAATTGTTAGAGCACCTAAGGTTTCTAAGAGATTCACAAATTTTTCTTATTCCTATTACTTATTTTGGAAGGGATGTTTCTGAATGAGTAGTAACAAAATCACAAATGCCTCCTTATTGAAATTTAAAACTGAAATAATTTGTGTATGACTTCCTTTTCCCAATGAAAGGTATCAAATTGGGTGTGCAGTTACGATTTTTCAGTTTTCACTTTATGAACGTTGCTTTGTAACATAGCCCCTGGGGTCAATAACAGTTTACATATAAGTCAAAATGCCATAAGTAAGCTTTTATTGTACTGAAAAATAGATACATTTTAATTTTGACAGCGTAGAAAATATCCTTTCCAATTTCCTCTGTTTTGGGGGCTCAGTTTATGTCCAGCTGTCACTGTTTACATCTCCTGCTATTTTTGCAATGAATAATTGCCTGAACCCTGAGAAAACAATTTCTTTTTGAAAAGAATTAAAGTCATCCATCATAACTATGTTGTTATTTCATTTGTGAAGCTACTCTTTGATAAAAGTTTGGAAAATCCAAGCTCAATTTTGTATGTACATTGGCTCTTTGGTCAAAGTATAATGTATAGATAGTAATGGGGTTTATTACTCGTTCCTTCTCTGTATCTCTTCTTTATTGTCATAGTTCCAGTTTCTTGTTTCATATGCTTTTCAATGTTTTCTTTCTTCTTCAACTTGCCTTACCCCAAGGTGGGGTTATTTCATTTCCCAACTTGTGTTGAAATTTTAGTGATTCATTGGAATTTGAGGTGTTTAGAAGGAAATCGAAAGTTCAAATAAAGGGACATTTATTAAAAACAACAAAAACTGCATCCACAGCTGAGTTTTAAAACTTCCCCTAAATTCAGTTCTAGTCGTATTATTAGATAAAATTGCTGTACATGTAGATCTATTCTGAATATTAGCGTCCTTTCCTCATTGGACAATTCTTGAGTGTATTTGGTCCATTAGTCTTGGCATTCATCTGATCAACTGTTAATACATTCCCGCGCAGGAGAGAACTTCCATTCTACAGACAAGGGAACAGAAAGGAAGGTTAGTTATATAGCCAAGATGATCTTACGTGGTGATGGGAGAAATGTATTTTCTACTGCCCTTGCTGGCTATTTGGTGTTCTAGCTATTGTGCTATGTATGGCCTGAGTGGAGGCCTGTTTGATGCCTGAAGTCATCAGCTCTCAAGCTGGTAGAAAGAGTTGGGAATATGCAAAGTCATAGGTTAGGTGTACTGAAAAACATTTCAGTACAGAATATTATTGGTGAACTTAAAGACTGAGAAGTTCTTCTTCTTCTTCTTCTTTTTTTTTTTTTAAAGATTTTACTTATTTATTTGACAGAAAGAGAGTGAGAGAGAACACAAGCAGAGGGAGAGGGAGAAGCAGGCTTCCTGCTGAGCAGAGAGCCTGACTTGGGGCTCGATCCCAGGACACTTGGAATCATGACCTGAGCCAAAGGCAGACACTTAACCGACTGAGCCACCCAAGCGCCCCAGAGAAGTTCTTCTTTAGAACATATAGAGAACAATCTGAGCATACTTGCTATGGTATTTTGTCATTTATCGTAGTGTGCAAATATACAATACATATTTATTTTATTGTTTGATAAGCATTTTATCTTGCAATATGCCCTTTGACAGCAATACATTTAAAAATAAAAGAGCATTATTAATTAAATATTAAGGGCTGTATTTTCAAATCTCAAGAAAGTTGATGATGATTGTGTAATTTGTACATAATGTCTATAAATAGTTACATCTGTGGTGGTACTTTATGGTCACATAAAAATCAGAAGACACAGGTACACTAAAAAGAATCAGCACCTACTCAAAATGTTATAATTTATTTTAAGAGAATTGTAGAAAAAGGCAATAATTTAACACATGCAGTTGCAGAAGGTACATTTACACATCAGTCTGTGAAACATGACTTTTCATTTAGATTGAGTGACAGTTGTATTTTTTTTTTTTTAAAGATTTTATTTATTTGACAGAGAGATACAGAGCGAGAGGGGAACACAAGCAGGGGGAGTGGGAGAGGGAGAAGCAGGCTTCCCGCAAGCAGGGAGCCGGATGCGGGGCTCGATGCTGGGACCATGACCTGAGCCGAAGGCAGATGCTTAACGACTGAGCCACCCAGGTGCCCCGACAGTTGTATTTTTATTTGCTTTTTTTTTTATTCCCAGTTTTTGTGAGTATAGCTGTTGTGTTTGGTTTCACAATCAGAGGATGAGCTTCACAAATATTTAAGAGATGCTGGTTTTATCAAAAACTAATGATGTAATGTATGGTCATTAACATAACATAATAAAAAAAAAGAGATGCTGGTTTTATATCAGTGTCATTAGAATAGAAGTTATAGAAACAGAAATAGAAATCAAATAGAAAATCAGTTAATTTTAACAATAGTTAATATTTTTCTTCTGAGACATGAAATTAGGTATACCTGGGAGCTCATCCTGTTGAAGATGAAACATTTGACAATACTGTAATTGCTACTGTGAATTTGGTGAAAAGTTTAACATTAAAGATAAATGTATTTGTTTTTGTGGCAATGATGGGAATGTACATTTTGGTGGGCTACAGCATTACGATAAAAGTAATGTTCTTGTTAGATTAAGAAATCCGTAGGACCAAAAATGAACTTGGTATTGGCTCATCTGAACACATAATTCATAATTACATCTAAATAAGCTATGATCATCTACTGATGAAATTAGCAGCTGTATTGACAAAACTTAAAAATATTTTTACATATAAGCAGAGTAACTGAACTATAAAAAATATTGCAGCAAAGCAGAACATGCTTTCTCTCTTGGCTGTTCATATATTATCAGATCTTAAAAATATCTGAGACTTCATAAAACACTTTATTGATCAACCTAGGTGTCTGATAATAGAATTAAACATTTTTATAAATGAGTCTTATAAATATTTATTGCATTTTGCTCAAAGTCAGTTGGAAACACTTAATCAAAATTTTCAGTAAGTCAGCTGCTGAGAACTTCAACTTTTGAATATTTTTAGCCAATTTTGATTATTGAACACTAAGTGTACAAACATGAAGACTTTGAAATCTCCACCTAAAAAATCAAGGGAAGAACTCAACAAATAAACAGTGAGAGCATAGACTGTGTAAAAGTTTTAATTTTGAAATTTTAAAATTGTAGTTAGAAATCTTAATTGTGGGAAGATTCTTGATGGAGCATCTATTTTTATGATAGTATGATAAAAAGACTTGTTGAAGAGAGATACTTTGACTAGAGGGAAGACTCCTGTAAAAACACTTGGGCTGAGATACACATTTTAAAACAAAATTTAGAATTGAAAATATTCTTTATTTAGCAAAATTTTCACTGAGTTTTATAGTAATGTGACAAGAGTGTTTTATTTTGATTAAAAATACTATAGTATACTGAAAGTAGTCAATTGAGGATATCAATGTATGAAAACTTACTAATTATATAATTCAATTCTGATCAACGTTGCAAGCAAAATGTATTAAAAATTTTTAATAATAAGATCCTACTTAAAAGTACATTATTCAAAAAAAGATAGTTGTGACATGATATTAGGTACACATGAGGTTTAGAAACTGATTATAATACGTGAATGTGTATCAAGATTTACCATTCTGTGGGATGCCTGGGTGACTCAGTTGGCTAAGCGTCTGCCTTCGGCTCAGGTCATGATCCCAGGGTCCTGGGATCGAGTCCTGCATCCAGCTCCTTGCTTGGCGGGGAGTCTGCTTCCTCCTCTGCTCCCCCTGCTTGTGCACTCCCTCTCTCTCTCTCTAACAAATAAATAAAATCTTAGAAAAAAAAGATTTATGATTCTGTTTATAATTGCTTATAAACAGTATAAAGACTATCTGGTTTTAATACACATTGTTACACGTGGATGTGTGGTAGTTTATTTTTTATAAAATATTTCATTTAAAAAATTAGTTTTTGAGTAGAACCATTATAAATGAAGTCTGTTTTGTAACATTAAATCTTTTAGGCCAATCACTCACTTTTCCACTAAGATCTGACATTGTATCCTGACTTTAAAATTGTTACAATAAGCTGGAATTTTTTATTGTGGTTAACTATAGGTATTTTAAAGCACTTTTCTCCCTGAAAATTAATATGTGCTGTAGACACTAAAGTTGTGGTTTTGTCCTGGAGTTGACAAAGAAGGAGCTCGGCAGGCAGATGGGTTGTTGCAGCCAAGGTCCACACAGGGAAGTATTTACGCAGATAATGGAAGAGTTGGGGAACCAAATAGGATGGTGAGGTAACCCAGGGATTAGCAATATGAGCACACTAATACCACTGATAGCACCCCTGGGTCTAGGAAATGCAGAGAAGAGATGGTGCTACCAGACCCCAGAAGCTAGGAGGAGCTAGACCCATGGAGGGAATGGCTGTTCAATCTGAAAAGATGCCAGTTAAAGCAGGTTTGTGGGAAGTACGAGAAAAACCTTGGTTTTTCCCTTTCAGCCCATCTTCCAGTGCCTGCCCTGGTCAAATCTACCGTTCAACAGACCAGGGGAGGAAGTGGGAATGGGTCAGAAAGCAACAAGCGAATGACCAGCATAGAGATAACCTTCGAACATAATACACTTACCCAAAGGTAAGAATGGGTCTTCTTAATGTTGACCGTATTTATAGTAGTAAAATATGACACCTTTTTATACCTATCTGGCAACTCCAAATAATACAGAAGAACAGCAGTTTTTAAAAATAAAAGTACAAAGCCAAGTATTTTATTCACAGGCCTTTACTCACAACCTAATTATTTATGCTAATTTTGCACATAATTATTCTGTGTACTAATTGAAAGCAGACCAGACATAGCAGTTTAGAAAGGTAAAATGGGCTGGCAGGTGTAGACAAAAAGAAATCCAAAGTTGGAATATTTACCAATTGATAATGAGGAAGAGAACAGAAAAAAAAATACCCCATAAAATTGAGACAAAATAATTTAAAAAGTTTTTTTGTGGTTGTTTAATATAAAAAACAATCTATCATAGCCAACTTGAGAACCCTTGAGGGCATGCCCCTGAGTCTTGAAATCTTGGATTTATTGATATTGCTAAAGGTTGAACATGAATCACTGAGAAAAGGTTAAATTATTCACAGTATCAGCTGTTTAAATGGAGAGAATATATAAAAGTTGTTACACACATCTGCAGACTCATGTGGTATCTGTCTCCTAGTGGAAAAACTAATGTATTTTGAATACTTCAAAGCGTCTTGATACCAGATAGATAGATAGATAGATCTCTCATTACTAGAGTAAGATAGGTAAAAACATTAAATGTGAACAAGGAGGATTACTGTAAGGAAAACAAGTGAAATGTTATACAGGTTACTCTTTTTTTTTTTTTTTTTTTTAGGATTTTTTATTTTATTTATTTGACAGAGAGAGACACAGTGAGAGAGGGAACACAAGCAGGGGGAGTGGGAGAGGGAGAGGCAGGCTTCCCGCCGAGCAGGGAGCCCGATGCGGGGCTCGATCCCAGGACCCTGGGATCATGACCTGAGCCGAAGGCAGACGCTTAATGACTGAGCCACCCAGGTGCCCCTATACAGGTTACTCTTAAACACACTCACACACACATCCCCTTCAGAATGAAGAATCCAAGAGCATCATTAATTCATTTATTCTACAAATATTTATTGAGTACATACTATACATCAACCATATTTTAAGTATGTTTTCTTTTTCTTTTTTAAAAGATTTTATTTATTTATTTGAGAGAGAAAGAATGAGACAGAGCATGAGAGGGAGGAGGGTCACAGGGAGAAGCAGACTTCCCGCCGAGCGGGGAGTCCGATGCGGGACTCGATCCCAGGACTCCAGGATCTGGATCTGAGCCGAAGGCAGTCGCTTAACCAACTGAGCCACCCAGGCGCCCTAAGTGTGTTTTCTTTGTTTAAAAGTGACTTTATTTCCAAAAATCATCTCATAGGGTGACTATAGAAAACTTAAAAGAGCTAGTAAAGTGTGAATGCACTTTTAATTGCATTGTTATTTATTTTGAAATTGACTTGTAACTCTAACTGGTGACATGTGAATGTGAGACATTTTCTTTTGCTTATTTACTGATACTGAAATACTCAGTTTATTAGGGACATGTTTATCAACTGAGATAGACTGATAATCCATTTTAAAGACGATGTCAAGGGATATTTGTTGAATTTTGTCCAACAGTTTATAGAAGAGGAAATACTAGTATTTGCATGTTATAGCCAGAGAACTACAATGTTCGTAGAAGTATGTCTTTGTGAAACTATTCGAAAGAAAGAAAGGGAAAGCGGATGAGAGCTAGCACTAAAGATGGGGTTCCTGACTCCACTGTTGCCACCAATTTCACCACACAAAATGATTTATAAAATGTGTTTATGTTTAACTACATATTTCTGGAGAGAAATCTCTTAGCTTTCACCAATCTTAAGACCCCCGAATGGTAAAGTGCCATTGAACTAGAGCGACTGCTATCTGCTTTCTTATTATTTCAATGAAAGATGTACTACAAATTAGTGAGGAAAAATACCTCCCGTGGGTTCGGTTATTTGTATATCCTAATGTATTTATTAATGATGAAAGTGTCACCTTTGTTTCCTCAAATACACCCAGACGAGTGTCAGTGAGCAATTAACACAATTAAAATCATTTTGATTTTCTAATGTCACATTTACTATTGATTATAAAATTCTAAGTCAATTAATGTATCCTTTAGAAGAGGGATGTGAAAAGATGACAGTTCTTCATTTGTAAAAGTTAAGAGGTGGAAATGGAATTTCATTATCATCTCACAGATAAATATGTTATATGTCTAATTTATACCTACCCTGAATAGTTTCAACTCATTAAACATGAAAAAAGTAAATTCATGGAAAATCCTTGAAAATAATTAAAATCAAACAATCTGAAATATAGTAAAGAAAAATTTATAGAAGACAAATCTATTAAAGTCACCCTTCTCTCTCTCTGACTTTCTTCCTCCTCATTTCCATGTCCTATCTCCCATTTTTTATTATTGGGCTGGAGTCTCTGGAGAAGGTATCCTCCCTATCCCCCATTACAAAATCCAAAGTTTTTGAACATAGTCTATGCAATAGTGGTGATTTTTAATTTTTAACCAGTGATTACAAAGTTTACTTAGTTTAATCTTTAATCTGTATTTCACTTTTTATTTGTATTGATAATTATGGTGAGCTATTGTCAGTGTAAGCCGGAAGACGTTAATACAGTAAAATATCACCAGTTCTATACTCTGCCATCTATTTAATGAAGTCAGCCCTACATATTTTTGAATCTTAAATCTACCAACCAGCATTGGTGGGTGGCAGGTGCCCCGTTTATTTCTCAAAATTTCTCCACCTCTCAGTCTTGCCTTGACTTTTGGTTTATTGTCCTGTTCCTTAATTTCTGATCTTCATGTTGGTATTTGGACATCATGGTTTGACACTTGGCTGTCTATTAAGAACTTGGTTCAACTCCAATTCTTGATCACATTTCTAAAACACCTTTATATGTATTAAAGTCATTTTCAATGACAAAACCTTGATGCACTGATTGCACTGTCTTATTTCTTCTATAAGCATGCCCCTGAGGACTTGTATCCTACCATTAATGTTTTTAATTTTAATTTTAATCAAACAGTATGATGCAGCATGTATATTATGAAGTTTAAGTGGCATTTCTTTTAAAATACTTATATAACTTAAGTTGAAGTACTGCTTTCAATGAAGTTAGTGAGTAGATAGAGCATAACATGTTCTATTAGAGATGCAAGTAGTCATTTTTAGTAATGTGTATTATTAATTCTATATCATTGAATATTATACTTTCTTAGTACATATTTAACTTGGTACAATATAAGCATTTAATTTGCTAGTATATGATTTATCCAACTTACTTCCAAAGAGAATTTGAGGTCATGCTGATGCATTTGAACAGGACTGGTCTTTGACTTTTAAGAAATAGCCATCTAAAATATGTAAGATATCTAACAATTTAGTGATATGTATGTGGCTTTCAGTTTTGAGGTAATCTATCTTTCCTAACAGGCTCTCCATTTAATGTTGTGTGAAGTACCATGCAATGATTGCTACCAGTGAAGTTAAATGCCTTTATAATTAAATCTATATTGAACAGATTTCTTTGTCTTTACTAGGCAGTTTCCTACTGTGTGTTTAAACTTGTTGCAGTTTAGAGTATTATTATGGTAAATGTAAAATATCTGAGAATGAAATGGAACTGTGTTCTGTGATGGGGCAAATATATTTTTTCCAAATAAACAGGCATTGAATTGTATTCATTTATCTAATTACATACCTTGTAATGCCCATTTATAGCATAGAGAAGAAAATACCTTTTGTGAAATCTTTGGAAAATATTATAATATGAAAGAATATAGAGATGTTTATAATTATCTCTTTCACTGTATAATCTTCCTAAGTACTCCATAGGAAGCATGATTCATGGTGGTTGATACACTAACTCAGGAGTTAGGAATGACTAACTTCTGATTGCTTTGTTTACTAGCAATGTGAACTTGGGTTATTTACTTATCATATTTAATCCTGTCAAAAAGGACAAATAATAGTACCTGTGGCAAGAGATGGTTTGAAATTTAAATGTGAAGATGTGTACATAAACTGCCTAGGATGGTGTCTGGTGCCTAATAAATATGAGCTATTATAATTTTTTTTCTTACTAAATAACCTCTCAACATGAAATTATATTGTGATTTATTTAAGAAACTATATGACTATAAAATATTTAAATTTAACATACAAATTGGGGAGCAGATGTCCATAGAAAACATTTTCTTCAAAAATTATTTATAATATATAATATATTATATATCATATTTCCTATCTCATAGTGGTCTGTGCCTTATTTTAAAATTACCTAAGGAAGGTGGAAGTGATTAACAAGGTGTCTAAATGAAATACTATTTGCACAGTATTAACTTAACTATACATAGTAAAGTCCACAAAATAGTTATTTTAGAGCCAGTGCCTTTGCTTAAATCTCCAGATTCTCTTTCAAAACTATAGGATAGGTTCATAAACTTTAGTAGAATAATATGAATATTTGAATATATGTGAATGTAAGAAAAGGTTTATTTGCAAAAAATAGAAATCAGCAAAATTAATTTTAGTAAAAACAATTTATGACTGTGCTTTTTCGTTATGGCTGAATACATGTGTCTAAATGTGCCATACAGAGTTAGTAGTTGATTAACATTCGAGTGCTCAAGTGTTAAAGCAACTACTAGCTAGCAGACTGTTAGAGCATAACAGGTAGTTATCTGTAATTGGCTTTTTCTTCATGTCATATTCTTAAATGGCACTTGGGCATTTTTTTTTTTTATTGGAAAGAGGTGGTCATATTTGTAGAATTCTTACCACTATAGTTTGTGTCTCATGAGATTTAAACTGAAATTACTGTCCTTATCTCATTATACTATTTTGAGGGAGTGAATAGAAAAGAGAAAAAGGGAGGTACCTCATATTATCACATAGTTCCAAAGTTTTAGGGAAATTAAAAGTTCAGAAGTATAAGTGAAATCATATAGTATTTGTATTTCACTTAGCATAATACCCTCTAGGTCCACCTGTGTTTTCAGAAATGGCAAAGGTCTCATTCTTTTTTGTGGCTGAGTAACATTCCTGTTCACACAAACACATGCATGTGCGAACACACATATTTTTTATCCATAACGTATAGGCAAGTTGAATCACACCTGAAATTAATGTAACATTGTGTGTCAACTATACTCAAAAAAAAGTTCAGAAGTGTGAATATAAAATATTTTAAAAGTTTATTAAGTGGTGCTAGGACTTGTCTAAGATAGTTGGAAGGAACAAGGGACTGGCACGCCTGTATGTGGTCTGACCCACTCTGCTCGTCCATTGGTTCACTGTAGATTCATGTAAATGCAGTTAAAAGTTTTCATTTTTTTCTCTCCATGGCAGTGTCCTCCAGTCTGAATCTTGCATTCTCTTTAATCCACATGGGCAGACATCCCAAACCTGGAAAGATCAAAATGTAACTCAGCCCAGTTGTCTGGGTGTTAGGTTACCTGTGGGTCAATATCAGCGTATTTCTTCCCAGTGAATCAGAATGGAAGCAGAGAGATTGGACTTTGGCTAAGGGAAGAGGTCAGAGAAGTAGTTCACAATTAACTGAGACATGAGTAACTGTGCCTTATTTTAAAATTACCTAAGGAAGATGGAAGTGATTAACATGGTGTCTAAATGAAATACTGTTTGCATAGAATTTTGCTTCAAAAAATAATGCACATTCTGTTTTTTCTCTGTTTACTATTAGTGTAAATTTAGTCTGTCTAGATCATATAATGTGAGTACTAATTGCCAGTGCTGTATCAGTATAGGTCACATGTCACACGCCTCTTTGCTGCCTGGAAGGATCTATTTTATTGTATCAATTGAGTTCTGTCACACCTTGTGGTATTTTGAAAAGAACATTGGCTTTGATATTAGACAGTTCGAACGTCCGCTCTGCTAGTTACCAGTGTCAGAGTACCACTAATTCCTTCCTATGAGCTTCCGTTCCTTCGTTCATAAAGTAGAGCTATTGAAGGATGTGTGAGGATGCATTTATGACAACCGTTCATGTTACTTCTGTGATATGGTGATTATTCTGTGGTTTGGGTTCTTGTTCACCTGTTACTTCTTACATTTGAATCAGTGTCTGGTGAGGCTTTTTTCTAGTCTCTTTCCATGTCAAACTGGACTTGCCAGTGATGATGGAACTGCCATTTTGAAATACCTGCTTGTCTTCCCATAAAAATCATATGCTTGAGAAATGAGTTATAGAAAGAAAGAACAGGACTTACGTACCAAAGACCTGAGATTGAATTGTGTGCCTGTAGTCTGATAGGTGTGTGGCTTCTCTGGGCCGGTTTCTTCATTTGTAGGATACGAATCATAGCCACATATCTGCCTTGTTGCCTGATGTTATGAGAATCAAATCAGAGATTGTTTAAAAATGCTTCTTAAATAGTACCTGCAAATTTGGTCTGTCTTCTTGATTCAGCTGTTTATCATATCATGGTTTCATTTTTGTAGAATGATTGAATATTGGTTATTTATTTTACATTCTTGACATACTTTTTAATAGTCTTACATTGGCTCTTTAAAAATGGCTGGCTGCAGGCAGGAGGGCAGTCTGTTACCTAGCAACAGTGTTTCCTGAATGCCGTCTTCAGCAACACAGCTTTGGGACACAGGTATTTGCTACATGTCACAGGTTAGTAGGTTATTCACATTCACCAAAACATCGGTGGATTTTCTACAGCTAATCAAATAAATGGGAATTCAGTAACTATGACTAAGGAGCATACATGGGTTAACAACTTTTTAAAAAATTCATTAGAAATTTGATTTTACCTATTCATCAAATATAATAATTTATTTTTTGAACTGAGTCTCCTTTGTTTATTACAACTATTATTGCTTATCAATAAGGGCTAATGTTTTTTAATTTCAAAAGCATCTACAAAATTGTGTATTTCTAATATATCTGGCAGATATCCAGCCCTACTAAATATATTAGCATAATAATAGTAGTCGTCAAAGCAGTTGCATTTAAGCTAGCAAATAATTACCCTTAACAATAGACCTATAAGAAGTCCCTTGATTAATAAATTTGTTAATGTTTATTTGCTGGTTACAGAAATGAATTCAAACCAGATTATAGCTAATAAAAGCCTTTAGTTTTACTAAATGTCATAATGAATAACTCTGTTCATTTATAATTTTAGTTTGTCAGGCAATGAGAGCCCTCACATAATTTCTCTGATGTTTTTAATACTTATAATTCTTGGGTTCTATTGAAGTACGTTTTCTCAAAGTGACTATGGTCATTGAAAGTGTGCGGGCATTTAGAGTAATCAGATATCTCTCAGTAATCAGCGTGAAAATAGTCCTGACAGTTCATACTAGAGCTAATTAGGGTGGCTATGTTAATTGATGTAGGACTAGCTGATTGTTGCTTTGGGACTATTTCTTGTTCTTTCCCAAAATCTTTGAAACAATTATAATATCCGTTTGAAGAATCTGATGTAATACTGGAGACACATAATACCTTGAGTTTTGGTATTTGCACTTTAACATCTTATAATATGCATTAGCAAGATACATGGTTCCTTGATGCCTAAAATTCAGGATATTAACTTTTGTTTCTAAAAAGAGAAAATAGGTAAAAACTAACAAACATCTGAAGTCCATTTCTCTTTCCTCAAATCATTATATAACTTTTTGAAAATGAAATCTTATTTATTATATATAGAATCTTGTTTTTCACACAGCACTCAAGAAGCATATGTGTGCAAATTATTTTTCCTGACACCTACTGTGATATTATTCCCAGGTACTACTTCAGAAACAGAATGGTTATAAGGAGTAGAGATTTTGGAAGAGACAGAGTTGAGACTGTTTCTTTGCAAACAAATTCTTACTATTGATTGTGTACAAAGTAAAAACATTGCAACATTGCTATCTCCATGTCTGGAACATAAGGCATAGAGATCTCTTTCCAATCAACAATGCTAACTATATTTATACTGTAAACTTCACTACAAAACAATATGCGGTTCAGCTAATAACAAACATTACTTGTTTTCTAGAGAAAATGACAAAAGATACAACAAATTATGGCCATAACTATTTGAAAAGATCTGGAATACTATTGTAACTTAGGGCAATACAGACTTAAAAATAGCTATGTAGTTATTTTGTAACCCACAGAATTGACAAAAAGTGTAAAATTCTGACAATATCAGGTATTGATGAGGTTTTCTGGAAAACATCTATTATCCCACACTGCTGGTGGGAATGAGATGGATGTAGCCATTTTAGGGACTATGAACTGAAAATGTGGACCCTATGAACAGCAGTTACAATTCTTAGGTAACTGCAAATGAGATTAGCACATCTGCCCAAGGAGATATCAACAGAGATGAATTGAAAACAAATTAACTGTTCATCAAAAGAGAAAAGGTAAATAAAATATGGTATATTGTTGTGTGAAGAAATAATCCACCATGAGCAAGATTCAGCAGAAATCACAAGCCACAGAGTCAGACCCCTGCAGAGATTAGAGAGTGCCATGTTGAGAGAATAAAAGACAGAATTGGAAGTATGACCAGAAATTAATAGAATTTCTAGAAATCAAAACAGTATAGTAATGGAAAGAAAAGCAACTTATTACAGAATTAAAGTTATAATTAAAATAAAGATAGAGCACAGGAAATTGTTTAAAATAAAGCTAAAAGAAAGGAATGGTAAAAGTGGAAGTGAGATTAGGGCACATAAATATTAGAGGCAGGCAGCCAGTCTATATCTAAAAAGAGATCGTAAGGGGGTGCCTGGGTGGCTCAGTCAGGTAAGCATCTGACTTTTGATTTTGGCTCAGGTCATTATCTCAGGGTTGTGAGATCAAGCCCTGAAACGGACTCTACGTCAGGCTCTGCCCTGTGCATGGAGCCTGCTTAAGATTCTCCCCCTCTCTCTCCTTCTGCACCCCCCCCAAGCAAATGATCTCTCTCTCTCTCTAAAAATTAAAAAAAAAAAAAATTAAAAAAAAAGATCAGAAGAGGTAGAGATCTGGCATTATGTGAGATAACTGAATTTTTTTCACCCAGAATTTACTAAAGACACAAATTCTCAGATTCAGAAACCCCCACACATCCCAAATAGGGTCGTGGGGGCAGGGGAACAAAACCAAAAATAAACACACCCAAACAAGCTGTAGTAAAACTGAAGAATCCAGGAGACAAAGGGAAGATTTTAAAACCAACCAGAGAAAAAAGATTGATTACCTAAATATTGACCGTTAATGTCTAAACCACGGTGGAAGCTGAAAGGCAATGTGATAACTTTTTCATGTGCTGAGAGAAGGCAATTAGTCATAAATGTAAATTCAGAAAGACTACCTTTCAGTAAAGACAGTGGAATAAAGGCACTGTCAGATAACAGATATTGAAAGTGTTCATTACCAACACCCACAAAGTTCATCTCACTAAAAGAACTTTGACATCTTTTTTTTTTTTTAAAGATTTTATTTATTTATTTGACAGAGAGAGACACAGCTAGAGAGGGAACACAAGCAGGGGGAGTGGGAGAGGGAGAAGCAGGCTTCCCGCAAGCAGGGAGCCGACATGGGGCTCGATCCCAGGACCCTGGGATCATGACCTGAGCCAAAGGCAGACACTTAACAACCGAGCCACGCAGGTGCCCCAAGAACTTTGACATCTTAACAGGGTAAAAGAAAAATGGCCACAGAAAATAGGTCTG